>NC_140974.1:14329063-14404563 GCF_056783735.1 Eptatretus burgeri
CCAATCGCCGTGAGCTGCGATCCTTCCCGAGCTCCCGTGAATCCTCCCGCGCTTCTCAACACGTGCTGGTGAGATGAGGTGCCGATCCTTCCCGTCGATGCGTCGCTTCCCCGAGGAACCACCTCCAAGAAGAGGCCGATGAGTCGCATCAAGCCGGGAACCAAAATGTAGAATAAAAAGCTCCACGAACCAAGAAGAAGAAGAAGCCACCATTCACAGCTCGAGCCGAGCAACTGGCTCGACTTTCTTCAAAAACAAAGCAGCTTTCCAAGAAGTCTACCGAGCCAAGCAGAAGCCAAGGCCCACTGAACCACCAAAGCAAAATGACTCCAAAAGCCTCCTCCCCAGCCAGGCCGCAGCCGAAGCTCACTGAGCCAGCCAAAGCAAAAAGCTTCCGAAGGCCTCAACCCTAACCCAAGCCAAACAGGACCCGAAGGTCTGCTGAACGACTACTCTCAGCTCCCTTCTCCAACTCAGCACACAAACAAAGAAAAGATCTCCTCTTAACCGTCTCCTGCCCTTGCCCCGCTCCCGGCGTGACTCATGACTCATGCCCTCATGCTCCATCCCCTGCTCAACCACGGGTGGGAGGGAGTTGTTGACGTCATGAATCACGGGACGGCAAGGTTCTTCTTCCTCTTCGCAGAAGAGGGGGGAGGGACGTCTCCATTGTTCGTTCCCTCACGATTAAATCGATCCGCAGCGCATCTAATCGATTTCTGAACATTTAAAAAATGGAAGGTGAGCTATCTAGGGAACAAGCACTTATCGACATAGCTGACTAAAGGAACCTGTATGTTGTGTGCAATCGAATTCCAAATTCGTAACAATATATACATATATATATATATATATATATATATATATATATATATATATATATGTACCTATCTATCTATCTATCTATCTATCTATCTATCTATCTATCTATGATATTGAATCCATCGGTAATGGATCATTATGCAGTATAAGTTAACCTCTGTCTTATCATTATAAATATTTTGTGCATCAAGAATAAAAGAAACGCCCTTGAAATGAACATTTAGATACACAGAGCAGCACAGGGTGAAGAGACTACACAAATTACAAAACACTGGATTAAGTAAATAATTTTATTCATAAATCCAGAATCCCAAACGAGTCTGCGGAGCGAATGGTTTCAAAAATGGGCCAGGGGAGTGGATGCTGGAGTTCTGTGAGAAGAATGAAATAATTAAAAACACAAGGTTCAAACAACCCAAGTGAAGACTGTATATGTGGACTTCACCGAAGGAACAATGTGAAAATCCGATTGACTACATTCAAATCAACAGGAGATGGAGAAGTGCTGTGCAATCTGCCAACACCTTGTCAGGTGCAGACTGTAGAATAGATCAAGAACTCCTTGCAGCAAAAGTACAAGTCAAATTGAGGAAGGTGAAAAAAATGAAAAACTCTGACTGGATATGACCTTGAAAATGTCAAATGTGGTCAAATGTTTGGCCTGGACAGCCTATTTATGAAAAACTTGGGCCAGGAAAAAAAAAACATTTCCTGGCCGACCCTACATGTTGGTGTGAAAAAAATGGGGGCCGTTAAATTAGTCGTGGTAGTTGCTTCCACCCTCTTAGTTCATCCCTTGTGTCCATGTTACTTCTGCCCATCTCTAAGCGTTGACCTTTCATCCTCTATCATCCATTCTTACATTCGCTTTGAACCTCATTTACAAAGGTTTTTGACCATATTGTCTGTGCTGCAAAAACTTACAAAAAGGGCGACAACTTAACTTGTGTTAATACTTTACATTTCTGCCATATTTTGTAAACTTGTGGAAAGACGTTTTCAACAATAAATTATCTGAATGGAATAGTCTTGGAAAATATATCTGGCAGTCTTCATGTTGGTGCTGTATCTCTGGGATGTTGTATTCCATTATGCAACGCCTCTTGCTGGCAGGGCACCAGAATGAAATTGTTTCCTCAAGAAATAGAACCCAAGATCATACGTCCCAGAGAGATGACCTTGCTATCTATCCCATGAGCTATCCTAATTCCCTGACAAATCAAAGGAGAAAAATAATGACAAAGTTGTCACTTTGCCACCACATTCCAAAAGTCGTAAAGGTTGAGCTTTGTCTCTAAAGTGAACAGATTTTAACAACAAATTTCCATAAATCGTTGTCGCCTAAGTGGGACTGGTGTGGTCAGTTATCTTCAAAGATGGAAACAAGACTGAAACCTCACTTGTGCGGTTGCTACTCCACTCCCCGACAACAGCGAATGGCACTAACTGACAGCTATTTCCCAGGAACTCAAATGAGGATCCTCCCTGAAGGCCTGTCTTGGCTAAACTCGAATCCGCCATCATCCTGACAGCCTAGTTTAAGCTCATCCTAGGCCACACAGACCTTGAGACATTAAAAGCCAAGACGAGAATGTCATTTTCTATCCACAAAGAGGCAAGTTTTGCAGTTCAGTTTTCAGATTCTCTTGTATTCCAAAAATGCAAGAAATGCAAAAAATGCAAAAAAAAAAAAAAAAATGCAAGAAAAGATGCAAAAAAGCGAAAAATCTGAAATGCCAGCATGGGAGCTAATCACACATTTAAAGGGACTTCATACAGCCTGTGAAGGAAAGTGAGCTGAGAAGTTATGGCGCGAAAAGGATGTCTTGAAGCTCAATGAGCATCCGGTCCATATTCTGCAGAGTATATAGGAAGGGCCTGGCGTGTTCGAATCAGTCAATAACTGAGGGGTTTCTGCCATTGACATTTCTAAGAACCTTGCTTGGTGAGAAAAATTATCACAGATTAGCAATCTCGAGTTTTCTCAGTCTTAGATTTGCTCATGAAAAAAAAATCCTGCGAGATGCAAAACCGATTTGATTTTTGTTCGATTTCGGGATTGTCACTGCAAACGATACGAAGCTTCATTTTCATACTCGTACTCGATGTCAGAGTGAACAAATGAAACTGCAAGTGTATCATTATTCCCCAGAAGCCGATACTCTTGTTCTCAAAGATGACAGGATAAAATGATGTGTTGATCAAATTGGTCCAACTCGATTGGTAAGTGCATGAAGTTAACGTGACCGCGACCGTAGTACAGATTGACGGGCCAAACCGCCATTGCTCCCAAACAGCGGTGGTGCCTGACTGAGCGTCCTGAGAGGACGACTGCCATGTTTGGTTTCGAAACATTTTGAATCGGAAGCCAAATTGATGCAACAGGGAAAATGATACGCCTTTAAGCTCCAGCCCAGGATTCCCAAGGAGATTTATTATTTAAGGTCTCAATGGAGTCAAGTTCCTGGGGAATCGATATGAACTGGAGCACGAGACAGCCAGCACGCAAGGGGAAGCCGCTGGAAAGCAGAAATAAATGAGCGAAAAATAATGTATACAGGCAAGCATGCTTAAACGATCGTACGTTTTGGTGCGATGTCATCAAAACAATAAACAACGTGAACAATGGACGAAAGGAATGAAGGAAAAATTTGATTTTTGTGAAAATAATGAAGGTTCAATTGTAATGACGTAGGAAATTTCTGATTTCTTGGAGGTATCAACAAAACTTTAGTAATAAATCGAATACCAATCACGGCAGATCATTTTTCAGTCTGCAACCAACTATCCATCCAAACCTCACAAATTTAACCATCCATCCAATCCACTTTCTTCATTCCCTCTCCCTTCTTCACCACCCGCCCGCACTAATGCCAAAAATCGCAAGCTTTCCGAATTTGAACCCAAATCCCCTTGGGTGCGCAGTTAGATGCCTTCCCCTTCCAAAACAAGATCATATAATCCTGAGTTGTGCAGTTTCGATGAAGTATTTCTTGTCAAGCAAGTGAAATAATGAAAAAGTTTTCAGATCATTGTTGAGGCAGATGCATTTTGTAATGCAGTTGGTATTTGTAAAAAAAAAAATAATAATAAAGGAACAATATTTCTGTTTCTTTTTCTTTTTCTTTGATTTGTTTCATACGTCCAAGAGAAACACATTCTCCTGGACGTAGGGTAAAAGTGGAATTGTTTTTGGCAATTGCATGTGTTTCATATCTAAAAGCTTTGACTTGCCCTTTGCATCTTTTCATTGTCTCATAGGATCGCCTATACATTTGAGCTGACGAGCATGGGATGGAGCTTCGTCTTGGCTTAATGGTCGGTGGCTGGCTTAAGAACCTCGGATTTTGAGTTCAAGTCCATGTCAGGCTGTTGAATTAACACCAAGTCAAGCTGACTCAGCCTGTAATGTCATCCTTCCAAGGTCAGTGAAATGAGTAACAGCATGCTGGTGTTGGAGCACAGCATTAGCAGCTTAGTTGTGCTCCCAGAAAATGATGCCACTTGCAACAAAAGAGGAGGAGAGCCCGAGTTGGAATCATCACACAGCTCTAAACTGTCATCCTGGTGTTTATCATGCAGGGTGATGGTTGAATGTGTTTTTTTTGTATATCATGTCGAGCCTCGTGCAAAGTGTTAATACACAGAATATATAACAAGGCAGGAGAGAAGAGGGGCAAGAGAGGGAAGCACAAAATAGCGGGGAACAGATGTCCATCAAATGAGCCTGGTGTTGGCGCAGTGGTTCGGGCAGCGGCTTGGGATCCAAAAGGTCCTGAGTTCAAGCCCCGTTGGGCCACTGAATTAATACACCAGGGGGTTGACTCAGCCTGTCATCCTTCCGAGGTCGGTGAAGTGAGTACCAGTGTACTGGGCCGGTGTATACCCCGGTTAAAATAGGTGTACCATATCCCTGTGTCGTAAGAGGCGACCAGGGTTGCGTCAGGAAGGGCATCCAGCGTAAAACATGTGCCAAATAATTATGCGGATCATACGGATGATCCGCTGTGGCGACCCCTAACGGGAGCAGCCGAAAGAAGAAGAAGAAGATGTCCATCAAATGGACAGGAAGCTGTGCATTCTGTCTGCCAGCATCAGTTGGTGGACATTAAAGTACCCACGGTGATTTTTGCAAAGAAGTGGCAACATTTCGCCGACGCCCTGAATGAAATAAAAATCTCTGCACCATCGGTCAAGTAATGCTTACCGCAAGACTGCTTCAGCAAAACGTGTGCGTGTCATTGGTTGTCATCTCCATGTGCGGGTTTAAGAAGGCGGAATGGAGTCCTCACAGGTCTCGAAGAATCCATCCCTATTTCAGAAAGGGATCATAATTAATGGAACAATTTGTAAAGTTTTCTTATTATCAAAGTTTTGTTCTGAGGGCTCTCTTCAGGATCGTCACTGAGCCCCGGACAGATTCCAAATTGTAGTTTGTTTAAAGTAATATTAACATGGATGATTTTTCTGTGCTGTTTCGGCCAAAATCTCTGGGTACTGACACCTCAATTAGCAATGCCTTCTTTTCCTTTTCGTACCTCAGTAAAATATACGGTCACAATGCTTTGTTTTCTATGTTGATTCATGATGGGATCATTAGTTCGTACATGAGCATTACTTCCTTGTTTTAAGTGATTACTTTTGGTTCGTGTTTCCATAAGTTTTGTGGAACTGGGATCTTGAGATTTTTGTCGATGTGCCAGTGAATTACTCTGCATACCTTGTTGTGCCTTTGTGTGTACAGCTGCTCTGACATGAGTTTTTTTAACATCCCAATAGGAGGTGGCTCATACTTTGTTTCTACTTTGCAGAACCTACACTTGCTCGATTGACTCAGTCCTGCCATTTTAAAGCCACTTTTGTAGTGTCCTTGGTCTTGAGCATTTATAATGATTCGTTCTCCATCCTGGTTGAGCTGACCTATATGTTTAAAAATTATTTTTTTTTTTAAAACAACCTTCCTGCTCTTTTAGCGTTTTCCCAGTCGTCAGTTTACATCTGTTGATATTTCGTTTTATATTTTTCTTTCGTCTTTTTTGCAATTATTGTGGTTCCAATCGTTGTTTCGGTTTCTTGTGTAACATCTTCAATCCACACCTGTCTTTGAAAAATTTTTGCTCGATGTGTTAGGTATACTTTCTCTGGTTTGTTGACTTCATGCTTGCTTGCAAATTGGACTCTGTAGTCTGTTGCACTTTTCACGTATTCATCCTACAGTTTTCATTTTGTGAATTTGGTTGAGCTCCACCAGGCCGTGAACTCCTTCTGGTCTCGGTAGGTACATTCTTGGGATGCATTGTTTTTTGTGAGACATTTTGTGGATGGTGAGGAGTTTCCTCGTTTTGATACCTAATTTACTGATTTCCGCTTGTGGCCAGTTTATTATTCCACAGCTGTACTAGAATACTGGTATTGCGAGTCGGTTTATAGCTTTGATTTTGTTCCTTGGAGAAAGGTATGTTTTCAGGATCAGCCTCGTTCTTTGCAGGTATTCTTTGGTAATTGTTTTGCGCATTGTTTGTGGCATATTTGGTGGCCCTCTTCCACCCTGAAGTATGTGTAAGATGCTTCATTCTCTAGCTCTATGGACTGGTTTGCTCTTCTTGCGAAGTTCTTTTCCCATTATTATTTCTTGTATGAGTAGTGCCGCTGCAAACCTGATGGAGTTGAATTCATTTTATGGGGATTATTTTGGTACCAATCTTTTGAGTGCTTTGTTGGTTCTCCCAACCAGCATTTTTGTCCGTCAGCTATTTTCTATATTGTATAATTGTGGTCTTTCCCGCAAATCTTGTTGAGATAATGTCCTGAGGAATAGATATTTGCAATATGAAAGCTAAATGTTCAACAGCTTTTGAAATATCGCGTACATAAAAGTACATGTACAGATGATCGATCGGTCGGACGGAGCTCATATTGATGTCCCCCGTAGACAGTCAGCCATAGACAGCTCCGTAGACAGTAGACAGTCACTGGTAGGCAGTCAGCCTTTTGAGTTGTAAATAAATATGGATGAGCCTTTAACTCAATACAGCAAGATGACTAAAAGCATGGAGGCCATGACATTTTATGTCTTTTTCTCCTTGTTAAATGTAAGTTTCATGATCTTAATAACTCAAGAAAATAAACATATTTTATATTCTTCATACAGGACAGTTTGCCTGGTGTTGGTTTAACAGCTGAGGTGGTTGGCTTAAGATCCTAGGGTTTTGAGTTTGAGCCCCTGTGGTGCTGTTAAACAACACCAGCCTGTCATTCTTCCGAAGTCAGAAAAATGACTCAGTTTACTGTAAACAGGGGGCACTGCATCAGCGGCACAGTTGTACTTGTAGCGATGATACAACCAGCAGCCCCTGGATGCAGATGAAATAACAACTCAAGAAAATAAACTTTATTTTCTGTTCTTAATAACTTTTATTCATGAAAATAAATAACACAAAACAAGGGTACAGTTTGGACAAATTTTAAAGTCGAAGTCTCCAACCCTACTTTCCCCATTATCCCTAAAGTTTGTGGATTTGCGGTTCACGGGAATTTTCAAGAATGTATTATCCACCGAGGATGGCAAGGCAATCCTGTATATACTTGAGCACTGCGTGAGGTATCGTATTCTATGAACTCTCTAGTCTTGGATATGTATTTGTCTCCCATTCCTCTGACAAGGTCAGAGACGGGGGACATTAATATGAGCTCCGTCCGACCGATCGATCATCCGTAAATGTACTTTTATGTACGCGATATTTCAAAAGCTGTTGAACATTTAGCTTTCATATTGCAAATATCTATTTCTCAGGACATTATCTCAACATGATTAGATCAGGGCTGTGATTGTCTGAATTTCTGTTGACATAGCAACCATGTCGGTACTTAGGTTGTGTATGCGATATTTCAAAAAACGTTCAAGATTTAGCTTTCATTTTACACAGATCTATTTCTCTGACCACCCAAGAGGTGGGGGACCTTTAGTATCAGCTCCTTGTTCCAATGGCACTTCGCAGTAGTTTTTGGAAAAGGTGCAGAAAGTAATAATCTTGACATCTCTGGCTTCCTGGATTGTTGGCAAAATATTGCAAAGGCAGAAATACCAAAGCCACTGCTTTCAGAAAAGTACAAGGTAGAATTTTGATATATAATGATCATGGGATGTCTTATCTTACTATAATGGAGCAAACATGGATGGCACCGAAGCTCCAAAATTGACACGTGGCAGAAATAGTGCCACCTTTGGTGGTAGCAAATAAGATTCCTTTATCTTGTGATATGGGATATGATATGATTTGTTGTGATCAAATAAAATTTATTTCAAGAATGACAAAAATTATAAAGTGCATTTCCAAGACATATTGCCCACCGACGGTGGTCCGACAAGCATACTCCCGCAAGGAGAGTGCCCACTCGTCAACATAACAAACAAAACATTCCAAATAACAGAGGGGCATGTAAAGCCAAATCATGCATCATCAAATTGTACATGCGCCTTGCTCCAGGTAGAATTCCAGGTAAAAGCCAGCTCCCAGAGCAGTAGGCAACCCCAAAACACATGCAGAGGATAAACGCCCATGGTGCGGAAGCATGAGCGTGCAGACTGCGGCAAGGTTAGTGCCGTAATGTTACACACGTATGAATTTTTTAGCAGCTATGGATTTGATAGAACTCTCTCCACTTAGCCTCCTCGAATTGTGGCGACGTTCAGCCCAAGGATTTTATTGAACGGCGCATCCTTTTTGTTCCTCCGATTACCAACGGCACTTTGATGTTTGTCATTCAACCATAAGTGTTTTCTTGATGCTCTGGTATCATGTCAGGAGAAACTGGGAGTTAGCTTACCATATTTGGATAATTGATTTCGGTTTTAAAATATTTTTCCTTGTTTTGGTTGAAGTGGTAAACATGAAGAATTGGTCAATTTTGCAATGACGTACTCATGGTTAAAAAGGGAGGAAAAGCCAAGTCTTGTTGGGTATTATTTAGATTTATCAGATATATCCAGATATGTGTCTCCGCCAATCATTGTAGTTCATCAAATGACTCACAAGTGCATTCAATTTTATCAAATGTATCGGTGGAATTGCCATGTCCCATAGGATGGTGCAGAGGGAGCACATGCACCTCATTAAATAGTTTGAGCAGTCTAGTCAAGGTTCGATTCCCATCCTGACCTTCAACTTGTCAGATTGGTGTTTGCAGTTAGGGTGTTGGATCAGGAAGTGTGCCATTCCTTGAATGGATGATAAGTTCGGTGTATAATCTGCTAGCTTTAGTTGGTGCCTGGTGGACGATCTCACAGTGTTTTTCCATTAAGAGTAGTAAGTTATCAAAGGTTCCTGAAGTAATTAGAAATTCCTGCCATGACTCTGTGAGATTGCTCCAGCCGATCATTGGGCCAGGCTGCCAGTTCATGAAAGACTTAGACAAATCGATCTCCTGTGGCTAACCGTACAAGAAGGTGGGATTAATTGGGACGGTCATAGTTGTAGCCGTCAAAGTAGTAGTAGTAATTGTAGTACGGCAATATCTATTAAATTTGGCCATGCAGTACCTGGTTGATTAAAGGCAAACTTTTGTTTGAAAACCAATTAGGGATGTTTACTTTTTTCTATTTTTTTTGTTTTGTTAATACAGTGTTGAGAGTCATGGAGGAGTTCAAACACAGAACGGATCAGAACAAAAAGAACAAGAGGAAGGAGGGATGGGAACACACCAACAGCAGGGTTGAGGAACAAAAACTCTCAATTGAGGGAGAACAAAACACGTTAAGAGTGGGGGTTGCAAGGCCAGAACGGAGGTGGTACAAGACAGAGAGACCACGAACCTGTCTGCGATGGCGAAGTGATAAACCCAGAGATTCAGCTTCATTGTGGGGGAATCTAATGACCTTGAAGGCCTTGGTTTGCACAGTGTCAAGCTGAGCAATACATGAGGAAGGGGCACCAGCCCAGAGGGGAGAGCAGCAGATAAAAGCCTTGCAGGGGGATAATAGTTCAGATGTCCCAAGGAAGGATCTTGTACGACACAGGATACTTTCAAAAATTGTCACTCAATGTTGTCTCCCTCTCTCACCCCTCTCTCTTCACAGTACTCATGTACGTCAACAGCTTGCGTGATAGGCGGCTCACAGGACAGCAGCTTCAAGCACAGCTTAACACTGGTCGAAGTAAGGAAGTCTCAGTTTCAACTGTGAAGAGAAGACTTCGAGCTGCAGGTTTGACAGGTCGAGTGGAAGTAAGAAAGCCATTGCTAATATGGCAAAATAAGAAAAAGAGGCATGCTTGGGCTATGTAGCACCGCCAGTGGATGACTGAAAACTGGAAGAAGGTCTTATGGCCCGATGAATCAAAATTTGAAATATTCTGTTCATCACGCAGGGTTTTTGTACGCCGTTGAGTCAGCGAAAGGATGGTTCCTCAGTGTGACACCAACTGTCAAACATAGAGGAGAAAGCGCGATGATCTGGGGCTCTTTTGCTGGATCAAGAGTCGGCGACTTGAACAGAGTAACTGGCACCCTGAACCAAACGGGCAACCACAGCATTTTGCAGCGCCATGCAATACCCTCTGGTCTACGCCAAGTTGGTCAGGGGTTCATCCTACAGGAAGATAACAACCCAACACATACCTCCAGGCTATGTCAGAACTACCTTCGAAGAAAAGAACAAGACGGTAGGCTTCAAATCATGGAATGGCCTGCACAGTCTCTAGACCTAAACCCAATCGAGCTGGTTTGGGATGGACTGGACAGAAGGGTGAAAGCAAAGCAACCGACAAGTGCAACACATTTGCGGGAACTTCTACAACAGTGTTGGGAAGAACTTTCCGACCAATATTTGATTTCCATTGTAGAAAGAAAGCCACGAGTATGTTCGGCTGGTATATCTGCAAAAGGTGGCTACTTTGATGAGTCAAAAATTTAGATTAATTTTGTTCAACAAAACGATTCCATGATTTCTTTTTTTATCTGCAATTGTTTATTTGTTCCATGCTTTAATTTCAGAGTACATTGAAACATTAAACTGCTTACATTTCAGTAAAAACTGGAAAAATAGGGGTGTTCTAAAACTTTTGAGTGGTAGAGTATGTGGTTTGTCCAATAACGAATATGACTGATAACACTGAACAACAAATTTCAAAATTTTTTTTTTACTGGAGATGTGTAAAGTGATTAAGACTAATTTGGGTACGCTGATTTCAAAAATCATAACCGTTTTGCTGTATCACGTCAGGATTTTAAGGAACAGAAATATTCCCATTGCCTAGAAGTCAGGATTTCAATGAAATTTACATACGTCTTTAACATGTCTATTTCGTACAATTGTTAACTTGTGTTATATTTCTTTCTTTCAGATAAAGATGAGTAGGCGTTCCTGTACCAATCATCCTGACAACTTCTGTTATGTCTGTGGTCGGTATACCAAAAAAGATCAACAGCGAAGTATATCTACAGCAGTGAAAATGAAGGCCGCCTACTTTCACTACTTCGGGTGTAAGGTGGGGGACCAAGAACAGAGCTGGGCACCACACATCTGCTGCACAAGCTGTCACACAACCTTGACTCAGTGGTTGGTGGGCAAGCGCGCGAGCATGCCATTTGCGGTGCCCATGATATGGCGTGAGCCGCAGAATCATCATGATGATTGTTATTTCTGCTGCACAAGCATCGCCGGCTTCAACAAGAAGAATAAAGGTCACATCAAGTACGCTGACTGCATCTCTGCTCGTAAACCTGTGCCTCATGATGACGAGAACCCCGTTCCAACACCTCCAGCTGATCAGAACATAGCTGTAAGCAGTGGTGAAGAGGATGGTGATGATGAACCTTTTGAACCCGACACTCAAGAATCACACCTTCTGAACCAGGGAGACTTAAATGATCTCGTAAGAGATCTCTCGCTGTCAAAGGCGAAGGCAGAGCTGCTTGGATCAAGGCTGCAGCAGTGGAATCTACTTGAACCTAACACCAAGATATCTTTGTTCAGAGCACGTCACAGAGACCTGGCTGAGTTCTTTGAGATGGAAGACACGATGACATTCTGCAGTGACATCAACGGTCTGTTGAAAGAACTTGGGTGTGATCACGATCCTGCAGACTGGCGCCTCTTTATCGACTCGGGGAAGAACAGCTTGAAGGCTGTTTTGCTCCACAATGGCAACGAGAAACCATCAGTCCCACTGGCTCACGCGTTCGGCATGACAGAGACCTATGAGACTATGCGGCAGCTGCTTGATTCCATCAAGTACAATGACTTCAACTGGCACATCTGCGGAGACTTGAAAGTGGTGGTGCTGTTGTTAGGGCTGCAGTCAGGCTACACGAAATACATGTGCTTCCTTTGTCTCTGGGATAGCAGAGACGACAAGAATCACTGGACGAAGAAAGATTGGGAAGAGCGAAAAGAGCATGTACCTGGTCGACACAACGTGAAGCATGTCGCCCTTGTTGACCCAGCCAAGGTTTTCCTTCCACCACTCCACATAAAGCTCGGCTTGATGAAAAGTTTTGTACGGGCAATGGATCTGAATGGGCGTGGGTTTTAATACCTCAAGGAAAAGTTTGGCAACACCTTGTCGGAGGCCAAGATCAAGGCTGGTGTCTTTGTTGGACCGCAAATCCGACAGATTATGAAGGACGAAACTTTTCCGACAACTCTAAACCCCAAAGAGCTGGCAGCGTGGAGGAGATTCAAAGCTGTGACGGACAACTTCTTGGGGAACGAGCGCGCGGACAACTATGAAGAAATAGTGCAGCAGCTGCTGGAGTCCTTCAGGAAACTTGGCTCCAGGATGTCCCTGAAAATCCATTTCCTACACCAGCACCTGAACTTCTTCCCTGACAACTTGGGAGCAGTCTCGGACGAGCACGGCGAGCGATTCCACCAAGAGATTTCACTCATGGAGACGCGTTACCAAGGGCGGCACAACCCGAACATGATGGGCGATTTCTGCTGGTTCCTGCATCGTGAAACTGACACAGAGCAGCACAAACGCAAAGCCAAATGCCTAAAGAATTTTTAATTACATTCTAGTGGAGTTTTTCTGTAATTTCTATAATTTTGAAGCATTCATGATGAAATAAATGAATAAATGAATTTTTGTAAATTTCATTGAAATCCTGACTTCTAGGCAATGGGAATATTTCTGTTACTGAAAATCCTGACGTGATACAGCAAAACGGTTATGATTTTTGAAATCAGCGTACCCAAATTAGTCTAAATCACTTTACACATCTCCAGTAAAATATTTTGTTGTTCAGTGTAATGAGGCGCAACAGTTTGAGTGACAACTTCCTCAAGAGGATTGTTAAGTGGGAGGGTTTAGGTCAGATCAGGTATGGGAACATGCGCCAGAGCAGCGCAGCACTGCATCCACGTTCTGCCGGTATTCTAGGGGCCTCTGTCTGGCCATACCCGAGGCAGATGTCTGGCCCATCCCCATCTCCTTGAGATGCTGATCAACCTGCTGCAACCATGAGGCACGTGTTCGGCCCATTGGCCTCCTCCAATCATGAGGCTCCCTCACCGAGAGAATCTGGTGAGCAGGATCAGTGTCAGGAAAACGAGCCACATGTCCGAACAGCCGCAGCTGACGCTCACAGACAATGCAGGGAGAAATCTCATTTGATTCTCTCACAGCAACCGCTCATTGGACACAAAGTCCGACCAGCGATAGCCAAGGATTCTCCGAAGAGACCAAGTACCAAAGGAATTAAGTCTCTGTCTCAGATCCCTGGTCAGAGTCCAAGTCCCACACCCATAGAGAAAGACTGGAAGCACGAAGGACCTGAAGACCCAGACTTTCATCCTCCTGCACAGGTACCGGCAGCACCACACCCCATGATCCAGTGAATCCATGACTCCACTGGCCCGACCCAGACGTCTGTTGACCTCTGGCTCACAGCCAGCAGAGACATGAATATCACAACCAAAGTAAGTGAATCTCTCCGTGACCTCAACATCCTTGCCACAAACAGGTACAGACAGGATAGCAGTATTCAAGATGTCATTGAAAGGCTGGAACTTAGTTTTGACCCAGGAAACCCATAATCCCAGTGGCTCCGACCCCTCGTTCAGCACCTCGAGGGCCCTCAAAAGGATATCTGGAGTTTCCACAAAGATAACTGCATCATCTGCGAAGTCAAGGTCAGAGATCTTGACATTCCAAAACAATGCATCACAGCTTGATCTCTCTGACATCCTCCCAAGAATCCAGTCCACACAGGTGCTGAAAAGCGTGGGAGCCAGTAAACACCCCTGATAGGCCATCAGCCATGGCTCAGAAAGTGCCTGAAAATCAAGTTTCGTTCCACTCATCGGGGGGGGGGGGAGGGGGGGGAGAGGGGGGTGAGACAAAACCTTGATAATATGATAGTATATATCCAAATACATACGTATCCAAAAGTTCTCCACTCAAATAGCTAGTTATTGTGTGTTTTCATCTTGAAAATCGATGCATTCGCCGCACTCTCTCATTTGAAGTTTCTCCACTCGGATCACGTGTGGGCCATGTGACGCCTCAACAGCCAATAGATCGGCTGACATCGTATGCAAATTACGTCAGACTGTCACGTGACCAGCTAAATTCTCCAAGGTGGAAGCTTCCTGCAGGGAGGAAATCACCGGCAGCTGATCGGCGATTTTTGATGAATATGGCCAGTGAGGATGCTTCCCCGTGTATTATTCACCAGGACAATGGAGCGAACGAAGAAGTCAAACGTTTTACGTCTGTAAGATGGGATAAATAGAGAGAAAGTGTCAATAAATGGCTCGTCTTAGACGGTCACGAACGATGTTTAGCCAAGAGTGCCGGTGTAAAGATTTCAAGTTACCCCTGGGGGTAGCTATAATTTCTTGAAGCGCGACTGTGTCGCTGATGCAGTGCCCCTCTACCAGTACACACACTGGAACTGGTACTCATTTCGCCGACCTCGGAAGGATGACAGGCTGAGTCAACCCCCTGGTGCATTAATTCAGCGGCCGACAGGGCTTGAACTCAGGACCCTAGGATCCCAATCCACCACCCTAACCACTACTCAGGACCCTAGGATCCCAAGCCACAACTCTAACCACTACTCAGGACCTTAGGATCCCAAGCCACCACTCTAACCACTACTCAGGACCTTAGGATCCCAAGCCACCACCCTAACCACTGAGCCAACACCAGGCTATGCACTCAGCCTGTCATCCTTCCGAGGTCGGCGAAATGAGTACCAGTTGCAGTGTGTGTACTGGTAGAGGGGCACTGCATCAGCAACACAGTCGCGCTTCAAGAAATGATACCAACCCCGGCAGCTAAGCTGCCATACGACCACCACCACCACAACTAAATTGTGAATTAAAAATAAGCTGTTTTCATTGCCTTTCTTATACATTGATTTTATTGCGTTGTTTCCATAATTGTAAATATAGTCTGAGTTGGTTAAAAAGATATACCAGGATGTCTATTTGGATCAACTCTATCGAAGAAGGATTTCATAAAAATGTGGCAAAACCTATAACTGTATGAGAAATACTGATTTCAATTAATAACAATATTAAAATAAAATCATTCATAATAAAATCAAAATTAATTGCAAACTCTTTAAAGGCTGTCACGTGGTCAATGGTTTTACACTAATTAGTTTTCAATATCAATTAAATTACTATTTTTTGTAAAAAAAACAACATAAGTAAATGTTTTGAGGGGGGTAATCTGAAATTGTAGGGGGTAGGATGAAATCGATTTCAAGCTACCACCGGGGGTAACTTGAAATCGATATCAGATTACCGGGAGGTAACTTGAAAGGGGGGGGGGAGGTAGCTTGAAATCTTTACACCGGCACTCCGGGTACAATAGGCCCATGATCGATGTTCGTCCTCCCGCGCCGGCACTCTCGGCTAAACGTCGTTCGTGACCGTCTAAGACGAGCCATTTGTTGACACTTTCTCTCCATTTATCCCATCTTACAGACGTAAAACGTTTCACTTCTTCGTTCGCTACATTGTCCAGGTGAATAATACACGGGGGAGCGTCCTCACTGGCCATATTCATCAAAAATCGCCGATCAGCTGCGGTGATTTCCTCCCTGCAGGAAGCTGCCATCTTGGACAACTTAGCTGATCACATGACAGTCTGACGTAATTTGCATACGATGTCAGCTAATCAATTGGCTGTCGGGGCGTCACGTGTCCCACACATGATCCGAGTGGAGAAAATTCAAATGAGAGTGCGGGGAATGCATCGATTTTCAAGATGAAAATACACAATGACTGCAGCTATTTGAGTGGAGAACTTTTGGATACGTATGTATTTGGATATATACTGTCATATTATTAAGGTTTTGTCTACCCCCCCCTGCCCCCCACTCCCCGATGAGTGGAACGAAACTGCACGATACAGCTTATGGCTGATGGCTGATGACAAACTCCAGTAACAACTGGAAATAAGTCAGAGATGGCACCACCACATCTCACAGCACTCTCAATACCAGAGTATAGTTCAGATATCAGATCGATCAGTTTTGGTGGCACCCCATGAAGACCAAGAATCCTCCAGAAGGCATCCAGATTCACTGAATCGAACACTTTGCAGAGATCAACACAGGCTGTAAGCAGCCCCTGTAAAAACTCTCGTCTGCGTTTGGTGGACCCGAAGATCAAGGATACGGTCAATCATTGACCTCCTTGGTGTAAAGCCTGACTGCTCTGGACGCTGGTGCTCAAGCAGATGGTGGCGAACCCTATCAAGAATTATCAGAGCAAAGACCTTGCTCGGCACTGAGCGCAGCATTACCCCTCGGTCGTTGTTGCAGTCAGGGCTATCAACCTTCCATTTCCAGAAAGGGACAACATGGCCCCTCTTCCAGTCAGTTGGGATGATGCGTGTGTTCCAAGCAGAGCACATAACTGCATGTATTTCCGAGTGCAGCATTTCCATCAGCCATGAGAAGTTCAGCATGGATGCCACAGATCCCTGGACCTTCCGACATTTCAACCGGTTCACCACAGCCTGTGTTTCCACAAACGAAGTTGGACCACAGTTGATTGGTGGGTCAGCAATAGGGATTGTAACACCCCTGACGTCCAACTCAACAGCTGGTGGATCAGCCTGGTACAGCTACTCAAAGTAACAAGCCTCGCGGGCCTTCACTTCGGACTCCTCTGTCAAGAGCCTACCACCCTCTGCTCTAACTGCAGTACACTGAGGGATGGGCTTGGATGAACGCAATGCGCGTATTCCCCTGTAAGCAGGATGAGAATCACTTGACCACAGGTGGTGCTCTACCCCCTCACAGATTCCTTGCACATAGGCCTCCTTGTCCACCCCAAGTGCACGTGCAGTGTTTCGCCTCAGCTCCCTGAACAGCTCAGCCCTGCTATTCAGCCTGGCCCTGTGACTCTGGTCAATGGTATCCAGTGTCCCTTGAGAGAAAAAAATTCTTCTTCGCTCTCCAGTGAGTTCCAAAACTTCCACTGGCACCATCAAGGACGGTGGGCTTGATGGCACTCCACAACTCTTCAAGACCTCCCAAAGCACCCAGCTCCCCCAAATCCCGACTCAGCCTGTTCACAAACTCCTCAGCTACTCTCTCATCCTTGAGCTTGCCAACATCCAGCCTCGGATGGGATGGTACCATTCTCCTGGATTTAAGGTGCAACTTTAGAGTTTCCACAACAAGCCGGTGGTTGGTATTGAGGAACTGAGCACTCCGGTGGATCCTGCAGTTCTGGATCACCTCCAGCGACCGTCAACGAGGACATGGTCCATCTCCTTTGCCATTCCGCCAGTGTTGGAATACCAAGTCCAGTGATGAGCTTGTGGGTGCTGAACCCATGAACCAGCCACCCTAAGTCCATGACTTCTTGCAATGTCCTGGAACTTAGTACTCTTCTGGTTCACAGTTCCTGACCCATGGGGACCAACACACATCTCATAACCATCCCTTTCAGTTCCAGTCGATGCATTGAAATCCCCCAAGAGTAAAAGTGTATCTCGCCTGGAGCACTGATCAACCAAAGACTCGAGCGTGGCGTAGAATGTGTCCTTCACGGTGAGGTCACTCACCTCAGTCGGAGCATAAACAGAGACCAGGGAAATGATACCCAAGGAGTGATGAATCCTTCGTGTCAAAATACACTCATTGACAGGTGTTACCTCAATTGTCATTGGAGTCAACTTATTGGCCACAGCTACAGTAACTCCTTGGGAATGGTAACCATCAGAGCGATCAGACCAATAGTAGGTATAATCACCCGCCATGATCTTGCCGCAATCCGGTGTCCGAACCTCAGAGAGTCCTGTAATATCGATGTCCAAACGCTTGAACTCAGATGATCACAGAGACAGGCGATCATCCTCTCTTAGGGAGAGGATATTATGGAGGGTTCGCCAGATGATCATCTCTCCTAAAGTGAGTGATCATGTTTGTTTCCAAAAATAGCGTCCTAAATGTTAGTTAGTAGAGTGTCCTCAATGAAGCACTGCATGCTTCATGATGCAAGTGAGAAACGCAGACTTAAAAAGTAGATTAGCATCACCCGAGAAATCAAACAAGGCTTCGTTAAGGTTGAGACAAACGTTTCTGCCAGTCAGCCGATAGCAATGAAGCCACGGATAAAGGACTGATGATTTATCGAGTTAATGCTGCTTGTTAACACGGCTTCTAACTACAATGACATGATCAAAGAGAAGAGAGAATTGGTGATAAATGAAGATCAAACAAAGTCGCATGAGTAGACAAGGCAGATTACACAGGAAAGGCATGAAAGCTGAGAAGTAATTTGCATGACAGCACTACCCAAGGCTTGAAACAAACACAATACATGTTCTGTAAATTCCCCATATGAATCAGATACGATGCATATACTATATACAGTGCATCCACTGAAAGAGATTGCGAAGTGTTGCACCATTCTTCCCACCTGTAAATGTGCTCACCTGGTGTAATAATATGATTCATGCTGCCTGGCTCCAGTACTTTGTATACGCGCAAATTGTCATGTTCTTGTTTATGGCGGCAATTAGACACAGCACACATGAGATACACAGACAACACAATGAGCACATGTTCCATGCAAGAGATTGAGAGAAAGTGGGTCATTGCAATTATACAGTAGTTTGTTCCCACAACTATTCTGACAAATAAATATTTCTTTCTGTTGCAGGTAAATGTTACTTCTACCTTCAATGGTCAGGCCAATTTCATCGTCTCGAGGTCCCGCATGGCCGGCGCTCATTTTCATGCAATTTACTTCATGTGCATGCAAATCAACAAATAAATAAACCAATAAAATCAGCTTCTATTGCAAACATAAAATAAGTCAGTTTGCTGATAGATCTGGCTCTGCAGATCTCCTGTCCGCCGCGAAGATGCATTGTAAGCTCTACGTCTGATGTTAATCAGCCTCCCACGTCCCATGGAAACCATAAAAGAAAAGGCACATTAATAATTTCCTTTCTGTTCAATGGGCCAGAGATGAAGAACTGACAGCTTATTGAAACCTCCCTGTTCTCCCTGGTCGAGTGTTTTCACTCCAAGTGCCTCGTGTGCAGAACCAAAAATCGCTGAAGAAGTGCAAATGATTTTAATGGTTTGTACAGGTACAAAAACAACAGCATTTCCCGGGCTTGAGGTTTCCTACATTCGCACAACTTTGGAAAGGAGGTTGGAGCTGTGAGGGGGCAGGTCTGGGGGTGGAACACATTTACCATGAGAGTACAACACACAAATACCTTGCACAGCGGAATATACGGGTTTGTTACCACATGCACGTGAAGTGAAAAGCGGAGTTCAGCAATTGGCTCCCTTCTGTCTGTCTGTCTGTTGGGTCGCCGAAATAGGTGACCCTTATTGTCAGTAATTCTGTCTGTTTGTTTGGATGTTTCTTTGGATGTTTATTCGTTTGTCATCAGCATGATTGGTAGTAAACGTGGGCGGATTTTGACCAAACTCGGGTGGTAGGTACATCTTATGACCAAGTGCTTTGGAAATTGTGATGGTTGCTAGGGACGCTTTGGTTCCCAAGCAACAACCGAAAAACCTTTAAAATCGGTACCGTTCACGTGAAATCAATTCCGAGAGCCATTATCCCACGTAGGATTATGAAATTTGGCACGAATGATCTACAGGTGATGCTCTATCAAATATATTCCGGTTTTTGTGATATATGGAATACTTTACCCGCAGCGCCCCCTACAATTATGGTATGCGTGAAAATTGGCGAAAATTGAAGGCCCCCTAGCGACCAGGTGAGTGCATCGATACGAATGAAAATTTGCAGGCTCATGGTACTCAATGAGTTCTACAACTTTGCCTCAGGACATATTGACCTCGCTTAGGTCAGGGGTCAAAGGTCAATTAGTGCAAGAATCGATAATATGCGAGAGCTGGAGGTGCCTTCGTGCCAAATGCTACTCCTCCTAGGCAGTGCCGGATTAAGCCTCGGCTGGCCCTAAGGCACATTTTGAAATTTTAGAGAATGGCCTGAAAATTTTAAATTAGATCTCGGGCTCATGGAAATGGACCCCAGACAAAAGATGAACTGATTCAAGAACAAAATATTTAATGCAAAAAAAGACAAATATTTAATGTGAAAATAAAATAGTTTATTTAATCCCTTTTTCCTAAATTTTTGTGGCCCAAATTTTTGGCTGGCCCTAAGGCACATGCCTTGTCTGCCTAATGGTTAATCCAGCACTGCTCCTCGGGTTATGGTCGGATGGTCATGAAAATTCACACTAATCGTCTGGAATACATTTTGCATAAACGATCGAGCGGGATTTTCGATTTAGATCTTTGTTCACCCGCAGCACCCCCTCGAACTTTGGGGATTTCCGATTTCAAACCGCATTTTCGGTACTTTTCATTCAAATGGATACCGAGTAGTTATCAGTCGATGGAATTCGATGAGATTTGACATGCATAATCTTAAAGTGATTCCCTATCCGCTATATGACATCCATTTTGCTCTATATCTTATAGTTTCCATGCTCGGTGACTCAGCGCCACCTCCTGGCTTGTATATCTGTCTGTCTGTCTGTCTGTCTGTTTATCTGTCTGTTAGTCCACAAACATCAGTTTATGATTGAGAAACAACTTGATTTCAATTGAATGTTATATTTTGAACACAAATCGCCTTTTTGGCACTTTCAAAACCCCTTCCGTTTAGTGGTACTTGGATAAAATAGGACAGCATTCTACGTCATCACGAGAAATAACATTTTCTGCTCAGAGACCCCACCCAGGTTCTTGTTCCTCGAGACAGTGTGGGGTAAGGTGTTCTATGAACACTCCAGTTTTTGACGTTTTTCAGATATTTGCAAGTCGTTTGACTTCAAAATACAAGATAAATCATAAAGTCTCAAAACATATAAGTAACATGACTCGTGACGTATAAAATAAACATCGGTGTCCTCATGTGTCTGTGCTCGAGGTAAACTGCTGAAGATGTTTTGAGTGAAGTGAGCAGTCTCACCTGTTCATGGCTCGTCATTCACAGTTGTCCTTCATTAAGTATGTGCAAAGAAGTCTGTGGACATGAACACTGCTCGGCTGACTTCGACTGGCATGTCCGACTCGTAAACGAGTAAACCTTGTCAACGCTGGGGTCGAACATGGACAAGCACGTAAACTCGAGGAAATTACGTCAAGTAGCAATCAATGAAGTTAAGTAGTAAGTTAAGTAGTAATCAATCAATTAATTTGAGTATTAATGAATTGCGTGAAGTAGTAATCTGGCCTGAAGTCCAGTTGGGGAGGTATACTCGTCAATGTCAGGCAATGCAACAAATAATTGTTCGGAACAGGACTGAGATCACATGCCGGGCAAACAAAATGGTCAATAATATAAATAATTGCTCCTGGTTCAGTCTCTTGATAATATTGGAAGAGGTTCGGTCCCTTGAAATTCTAGGCCTTACCATCATCCATGACCACTCCAAAGCACCATCCACAGATATGGAAACCTCCATGTCACAAGGATATCCTTGATATCCTTGTTTGTAGCTCAATGGAGTACTGCTGTCCTGTATGGGCTGGTGTCCCAGCATCACATCGGTCTCTCCTGGCTTCTGTGGAATCGAAAGCTCAAAATTATTATACAATCTGAAGCTCATTATTATCATTATTGGAATCGGAGTAAGTGACCATAACACTATGTGTGGAAAGATTCTGTTAAGGGTGAGAGTTCAGGATAGTAGGATAAGGCTATTAGATTTCAGGAAGGCAAACCTTGAGGGTATGAGGAGAGAATTGGGTGATGTAGATTGGAAGACTCTAACAACAGGACAATCAGCATCAGAGAAATGGGAAACCTTCAAGGACCAAATGTGTCGAGTGCAGAGTAAGTACATTCCAATGAGGTGTAGAACTAGAGGCAGAAAGAGACCAGGGTGGTTGAGCAGTGAGATAAGGAATGGTATTAAGGAGAAGCAGAAGGCATTAATGAGGTTTAAAATAACACGACTGGAGTTAGATATATATCACTATCGGAGTAAACAGAGGCAAGTTAAGAAAATAACTCGGCAAGCCAAAAGAGAGGATGAGAAGGACATGGCTAAGAATAATAAACATAATAACAAGGCTTTCTTTTAGTATATCAGGGGAAAAGAACTGGTTCGGACCAGTGTGGGCCCATTGAGGAATAGCACCGGGAGAGTGGTTCGTGATGAAAGTGAGATGGCAGACTTATTAAACAGGTATTTTTCTTCAACTTTAATACAACAACAGTCAGGAGAATTGCCAATAGCTGAGAGTATCTATCAAGGAGGTGAAGAAATGGCTTTTACAGAAGATCCAGGTTGGAGTGGAGGAAGTAAAGGAACAGCGAGGTAATCTAAGAGTCGATAAGGCTCCGGGTCTAGATAATGTGCATCCGAGAGTATTGATGGAGGTGGCTGAGCAGGTAAGTGAGATGTTAACGGATATTTTCAAGAGTTCCATGGAGTCAGGACAGGAACCGGAGGATTGGAGAGTCGCAAATGCAACACCATTATTTAAGAAAGTATCCAGAGAAGAATCGGGAAACCCAAGACCTGCTAGTTTGACTTCAGTTGTAGGGAAGGTGTTGGAGACATTAATTAAGGACCAGATGAGGAATCATTTAAACAAATACAAACTAATTAAAGGAAGTCAGCATGGGTTTACCAAAGGTAGTTCCTCTTTAACAAATCATTTAGTGTTCGATGAAGTAGTGTCTGATTAATTATATGGATGATGGAAAGGCAGTGGACATAGTATATCTCGACTTTAAGAAGGTATTTGATAAGGTACCACATCGGAGGTTGTGAGCCAATGTGAGGGCTTGTGGAGTGGCTGGTCAGGTAGCTAATTGGATTGCAAACTGTCTTCGTGGTCGGAAGCAAAGAATGGGAGGATGTCTTGCTGGGAGGATGTAAGTAGCGGGGTACCTCAGGGAACAGTACTCGGACCATTACTATTCAATATTTACATCAACGATTTGGATAATGGGATGAAGAGTAAGCTTTCCAAATTTGCAGATAACACAAAGCTTGGAGGTGTGGTGGATAACAGAGGGGATGGTGATCAGATACAGGAATGTATTGATACTTGTATGGATTGGGCAAAAGATTGGCAGATGGAATTTAACCTGAGCAAGTGTAAGGTGTTGGGGATGGGAAAGAACAATGAAAATAGAGATGACATGATGTAAGGGGTCATTTTGGAGGGTGTCACACAGGATAAGGATCTGGGGGTGGTAATAGATACGGGAGGTAAGCAGGCAGCACAATGCCAGGCAGCTATAGGTAAAGCAAATAGGGTTTTAGGTTTTATTCAGAGGGGCATCATTTCTTAATCAAAAGAGGTGGTGTTACCATTGCACAGTACTTTAGTGAGGGCCACATCTAGAATATTGTGTGCAGTTTTGGGCACCACAGTTCTGGAAGGACAAAGATGCCATCGAGAGGGTTCAGTGCAGGGCTTCTCGATTGATTCCGGGCCGAGCTAGACTTAGTTATGAGGAGCGGCTGAAGGAGACAGGGCTTTATGCACGAGTGGAGGTGGTTGCAAGGAGATATGATGGAGATGTTTAAAATAATGAAAGGTATCGATAAAATAAGTGCAGAAGAATTATTCAACCGAGTTGACAGTGATAAGACCGGGAGCCATAGCTTGAGAGTGAAGAAGAGGAGAGTTAAGACGGTAGTAAGGTGGGGACTTTCACTCAGAGAGTAGTTAATGCATGGAATGGTCTCCCTGGAAAAGTAGTGGCAGCAGAAAAAGTCGATAAGTTTAAATTAGAATTAGATAGGGACCTGGAAGTTATGGAGATAGAGGGGAATGGGGATGTTGACAGGACTTTTAGGTAGTTTGAGCAGTGATGGGTGATTGTGTGCATGTGTACAGAGTGTTGTTGGTGGGGGTCTTGTCAAGGGGGATTGTGTGGTTGATGTTGTGTGTTTTTAACCAAACCCATGCCCCCTCCCCTGAGGGGAAGAAAAAAAAAACAAAAAAAAAACTACAAAAACAACAAAACAAACAAACAAACAAATTATATCATTAATTAAAAACTTTTTTTTGCATTTTCTTCCTTGGATCTTGTGTCGATAAATTAGTATGGAGTTTGCGCAGGCATGATGGGCTGAATATCCTCCACCTGTGTTAGATTTCCTTGTCATATCCTGTGATGAGGCTGAAGCACAACATCTGTTTCTCTCATCACAGGCTGGTTTCGCTCCTTCTGCTTTCTCAGCCCTCAAATCCTTGCAAGGGAAGATTGAAGGGCTGAGGGAGCAGTTCTCCTTAGTTCCAGGTAAGTGTACGCATTTTTCCAGGTAATCCTTCTGGTCAGCTCCTAAAATCCAGGCTGATGAGATTCCTCATTTCTCCCATTTAAGGTACCACTTTCCTCTTACATCCTTCCCTCCAAAGCTTCAAGTTGGTGGTGCACTGCCATCTCATGTCATTCCACCATCCTTACCCTTAATATTTTTCACCCATTGACCCTGCCTATGGGCCAATGCGTTTCCTTGGAAGGTTACAGCGTTTCCTTTCCTATTTGTTCATTCCCTTCCTTATTGTGTTCAACTTTTGCCCTGCAGCCCCACTTTCAATTCATATCCTCCATCATATTCCACAAGCCTTGGTGTTGTAATGAAAGAAAAATTGCTTTTACAAAGGTATCCATAATCGTTCATCCATAAGACCAATGTGTGAAAATTATTCTGGCACCATCATCTTGAATGATTTAGATGCACAGGTAACCCACTCGTCAAGTCTGGAGCTACGCGGTGAAGACATCATGTGCCAGTCAACCGATACTCAAGCTGAGTCAGATGTACTCGTGCATACCTCCTGGGTGTGCCGGGTGAGCACTTCACATGAAACAAGGTAAAACGATTATTTTTGTTAAGGTTGAGATATTACTGTCATTAGATGATTGCTTCTACTAATGCAAACACTATATTTCAAAGGCACAATAGGAAAGTAACTTTTGTTTGCTTTATACATCACCAGGCTGGAGCAACAAGTAAATTTAGGTTGTTCCAATGTCAGTAAAGACCATACTAGTCGGGATTTGCTGTCTTGTTGTTTCAGGAAAACCCGCCAGACAAGGAAGCTGATGATAATCTAAATGAAATACACAATTGGTATTACAAGAACATAACATCTTGCAGGGGTAACAAGAAAAATCAACACAATGATAAGTGGCATGCTGCAAGAAAACACAATAAAAATGATTTAATTACTACATGAAGCCATATTTTTTCCCTAATTGCAAGCTGTTTGAATAGGGGATACAGACAGGGAGGAAAGATTGTAAAGTACATAATTAGTTGGGATATCTAAGTGGGAATGTTGCACGTTGCTAAATTGTGCGGCCATGCGTTGTAATTGGACGCACACTGACCTCTCACCCCTGTGTGCTTTGCAATGAAGTGATCCTCCCCGATCTGCCTCTGCCCTTTTGCCTGTCTCAGCACAACCATTGGTCCTCAGCACCACTCAGCTCCGGCAGGATTGATTGCGTTCTCGTTCCATCACCCCATCTGATACGTGCCCCTGGGCCTCTCTAAGTTAATAACCATAATCATGAAGTATATAAATGAAAACGTGCCTTGAACTCGCTTGTGATATCAATTCTGCAGCTGGGGTCCGTTGTGCGGATTGAAGCAGGAGAAAGAAATGAACCCGAAACCTTACAATTGATCTCGCTCTGGCGTTAACACGACGGAACAATGACCGGGAGAAGTCAGTGTGTTTTGTCGATTATAGTGGATTAACTCACCTTGAACCAAAAGTTGGATTGCTCGCTTAATGACAGATTAACTTGTTGTATTGTTTAATGTGTGTGATCAACATTTCAACTTTGTAATGATAAAACAAGTTTATTCCAGGCTTAGGTTTTAAACACGATATTTAAAGTTATTTTGGCTCCGCATTCAAGGTACACGTTACGATCTCTTTATTCCTTTAAAATACAGTCAAGGCTCTGGATGGAGCTCGAACACAGGACGGATCAGGATGCAACATAATGAAAGGAACAGGAAGAAAGAGAAGGGAGGGGGAAGAATAGACGGAGATGGACAAACAAGGGATGCAGGTAACGATGAGGGGTCGAGGAGAACGCAAAGGGTAGACAATATGGAAACAAAGCAAAAATTTGGGTTGTTGTGGATTAATGGGTGTAAAAAAGATCATGATGGGGAATAGCTGTCTTGAAGATCTTGTGGAAAGAATATAGACATGGATATTGAAGACAATGAGATTGAAGATAATGTGGAAATTGGTTCCAAAGGCGGGGAAAAGGGGGAACGAATGAGTGGTGGTGAGCAGTGATCCTGGATTGAGGTACGTTCACCAGAAAGGGCGCCTCGCCCGTCGGTCCAACTTCCCCAGTCTGTTCATTCGTACTCTTCCCTCCAGGGATTCAAGACAGACCAACAATGGTTCTGAGCTTCGCAGAGAGACTGCACATTGCTTTTCGTAAGGTTTGTTCTCCAGGACGAGAATGGAAGTTTTTTTTTCTTGTGATGGTCTCACCACATATATTCGTGGACCAGGGTCGAGATGGACAGAGAGGTTTACAGGAGGAGAGGATGAACTTGTGAAAAATAGGAATTGATCTGTTGAAGAAGAAGTTCCAGCAGCAGTCAATGTTAAGAGCTCTTGTGATGATGGACCAGTCTTGACTGAAAAGAGTGGATTTTTTTTTTAACCAGACCAATCAACGTTACCAAATTACCATACACATCTGTACTTTTAGGGTTCACTCATAACTTAACCAACACATGATTAGAAGAGCCGAGGAGGAGGAGGAGGATAAGCTATATAGGAAAAGTTTGATGTGACAAGGTCCAGTCATCGCCATTTGGGGAGATGTTTATCACAAAAAACAAAAACACTGAGTTGCTCCAGTTGTTTCACAGAATGGCTGAGCTGTTAGGCCAATGTGCTGATGTATGTGAACAAACACCAAGGAGAAGAGGAGATTGGGACCAGAGTCTGTGCAGAGCGTTGGTGCTGCCTAAGCAGTCTCCTTGGCTATTGGGCACAATCCTGGACGGGTCGCCACTCCAACACAGGATATCAACAAGCTGGCACTCATTTTGCCGACCTCGGAAGGATGACAGGCCGAGTTAACCCCACCTGGTATTACTTCAACAGCCAAGTGGGATTTGAACTCAGGATCCTGGGATCTCCCAAGCCCACCACACTAACCATTAAGCCAACACCAAGCATAAACACCAACCCATAGTGGTAATTAAAGTCTCCACAAA
This sequence comes from Eptatretus burgeri, assembly GCF_056783735.1. Classification (NCBI taxonomy): domain Eukaryota; kingdom Metazoa; phylum Chordata; class Myxini; order Myxiniformes; family Myxinidae; genus Eptatretus; species Eptatretus burgeri. The sequence goes on from NC_140974.1 coordinate 14,356,594, forward strand.
TTAAGAAGAGCAAACAGAGGCGAGAGAAGAGCAGCGCGTCAATGTTTATGAAGAAAGCCTCATATATGGATACATTGAAGTTGGAGCGGGAGTGGGGAGTCAATCAAACAAAGGAACAATACTTAGTTGTGGACAGACAAACAAAGGCAAAAAGGCAAATGCACTTCATCGGGTTGGGCATGACCAACGGTCATCAGGGGATGGGGGAGGGGGGGAGTGAAGAACGAACATATAGAGCAACACAACATCGATGCAGAAATTAGGCGTCATCAGCTTGCAGAAGTAATATAACCACCACGAGTTGCAGTCCAATGCTATTTAGAAGCAGCATAAGAGAAATGTTCTTATAAATGACACCTCGCTGAGTGCGAGTCAGTGCATGTGGTGTAAATAATGGTGGTGTACTGCTTCCAGAAACGTTGGCTTGTTCATGCCAAGTCCCAGGTTGACGAAATGCCGTACTGGATGTGCAGACGCACAAAGTGCTGGCATCTGTATTAAATTCAATCTCACCAAGTGCATTAAACAGAGACTTGTACAATTATTTCCACATTCACAAACACACTTCCCTTGTTTATTTCCTTCCCTGCTTTTCTTTTTCGTTTTCCTTTTTCTAAAGTGACTCAAGGCTCAGAGAAAGCCTCTTGATCTTCTTATTTGCAACAGAGAGAGAGAGAGAGAGAGAGTCTGTATCACTTTCCGTTGATGACGAGCAGACCTGCGAGCAGGTTGAATATAGCATTGAGTAAATTTTCACAAAGTGCACGGTTATAGATGAGCTGAAAGAGACAACGAGGGATGCATCATTTGAGGGGAAAGAACACCTTGGAACTGTGAATACATAACAAGTATGCTGGAATATCTCATGTGGTGGAGATGCATGGAGTTCACTTCATTTGCCAGGTTTCTCGAAGTGGTGTCCTCATCATGGATGTGTAAATGTGGAAGGCATGAGAAAAAGAACAAAGTAAGACCATACTTCAGGAGATCTGAGTGAACCAAAATCCTAGCGAGATATTACCACGTCTTAGACTCTAATAGGACGGAAACATTGCATATCAGTGAGAAACACACTGATACTTGTGTATGGTGCCGGTAATAAGACAGGCTGAAACGTCAGATCAAGGTTGCCATAAGGAAGAGAGAGAGGGAGGAGAAAGAGGATGGATGCGAGAGAGAGGAAGGAGGAAAGAGAGGAGAGTTCCTGAACGTTTAACCTCATCAACCTCAATAACCCAAGGGCTATCTTGAGTTCTCATCTTTCTGTTATGTAAAATCATGATTTTTACCTCCGCCACTGAAGGTCGAAGGGGGTTATGTTTTCACCCCTGTTTGTTGATCTGTCTGTCTGTCTGTCTGTCTGTGAGCACGATATCTCAAAAAAGTTCTGGATTGATTTGGACTAAACTTGGTGGACAGCTTAGGTGTGTGAAAAGGACGAATTGATTCGATTTTGGTGAAGATCATGATCCAGATATCAGAATTTTAAGTTATTCTTCACCATTGAGAGATAGGGCCAAAAACGATATATAGGGTGTCCCCCAAAATATACAACTGAAAAAATGTTTCGTTTGATCCTAAAAAGCAGTAATTTTGTCACCAATGCTTCATTTCTTGTTGCAGAGACCCTGAAAGTTTATTTTGATACCAAGCAAGCACCAGAAAAATGCCAAGACTGACCGTACAACAACGGACGAAAATTGTTGAACTTTGGCACCAGACAAAAAGTGTCATACAGGTGCAACGTCTTTACTCGAGACATTTCGGTATCCACTTGCGCCATGCACCAAACTTTCGGACAATAAAGTGCACCATCGCAAAGTTTACCAATGTGAGAACCTTCTGTGACCTTCACAAGGGTCACAGTGCTTGGAAGAGGACAGGTCGTAGTGAAGAAAATGTGGAAATGGTGAAACAGGCGGTCGTTCAGAGTCCAAAAAAATCGATTCGACGACTTTCTGCCGAGACAAACATTCATAAGAGCACCGTTTAGAGGATCCTTCGCCAAGACATTCATGCCTTTCCAAACAAGGCGTTTTCTCAACCAACATTTTGAGGGCTGCTTTATCTCCCTCTACGAAGACGTTGAGTGGCCACCGTATTCCCCTGACCTTACTCCTCCAGACTTCTTCTTGTGGGGGTATCTCAAGGACAGGATCTATGGAAACCCTAGGCCTCAGACTCTTGATCAGCTGAAGGAAAACATCCACCGAGAAATCCAGAACATTCCTCAGGAAACGTTTCCCAAAGTGATGGAGAACATGACGACGCGTTTGGAGGCAGTGATCGGACAACGTGGAGCCTACGTCAAACATGTGGTCTAAAAGAAAATGACGATTCTATACCAACATTTAAATTTTGGTGGCAATTTTGACATTGGTACAATAAACTTTAACCTTTCAGCTTCCTATCCAGCCATATATCTTTTTAAAAAATATATGTTATGACCATCCTCTTTGCAGATGAAAAGTTGTATATTTTTTGGGACACCCTGTAGAGGACAGCACTACATCTCAAGAAGTTAACGACATTTTTGGACGAAGCTTGGTCGATAGATTGGGTGTGTGACAAGGATGAATTGATTACATTTTCGGGAAGATCTGAATGCGGATACGGATGCAAATTTTTAAAAAGTGATTCTTTACAATTCAGCGATTGGCCAAAAACAATTTTTTGCATAATATTTCAAAAAGTTTTATACGGGTTATGACAAAACTTTGTGGACGAGTTGGGTAAGTGACAAGAACAAGCCGATTAGATTTTGGTGACGGTCTCGATCCAGATCCAGCCTATCAGTGGGATATAACTAGTCTAATAATATTTTTTTATAAAGCATTGCAGTGAAGTCTGATCCAAATAATTTTAAAGCAATATATGTATTTGTATGTTGTAATGAGTAAAATATAGTGTGGTAGATAAAAACATTAGAAAGGAAATAACTTGCACCAAAAACTTTAACATTTTCACGCTCATGCTCACGCTCACGCCGAGGGTATCGCTATAGCTCTCTGTTCTTCGAACAGGCGAGCTAAAAAGCAAACTGTTTATCCTGGTGGAGGTATGCGCTTTACCCTCCTCCTCCCCTCATAGATGGCCTCCCCTCATCTTCTTCCATGCAGCAACGCTCCATGCTCGAGCATGAAACATGGCTGCAATAAATAACTAGAACAACACACATGATAACAGTAGTACTAATTGTGGAAGAACAGTTTCCAATCTGTTCCATAATCTTTCTTGTTTTGGAAATGGTCAAAAAAATATTTTGCCATTGCGTCGTTCTGTCATTCGCTCTGAGCCGCACTTGTTTTCCCTCTGCATTTATAAACGGTTGTCTGAGGCCGCACATAAATATCAGTTGAGTCAAATATGAGGCTCTTTGCGAGACGTATCATTTCTCATGCTGGATATGCAATGACATTTTCTTATAGGAACAAAATGATGTGAACCATGAAGGTAGGAAAATGGCAGCACATGGGCCAAAAAGAATGGCCAAAGCAGTTCATCCATAACTGAAAATGTTCTTTCTCGTGCAAACACACAGTACGCAGCATTGAGAAGCATTTGTAATCTTGCTTGGTCATCATGTGTAGTTATATGAAGCAGTGCCGTATTAAAACCATTGTGCTTACAAAAATAAAAAAATAAGGATCATGCAAAGCTTGCATTATGATGTCATTGGATATTTACTCAAAGGGTTAATGTGCAGATGAACAATGTTATTGTTATTCCCCGAATGTTAATAACAGCAACTAATTAGAATAGTGCTCACCTCTGAGCTATAGGCTTTTTGGTTTGAGTACCTGACGGGGTCAAATCTATTTCACGTAAACTGCTGTTGTGGTTTATTGTCGGGTTTGGAATTGAGCCAATACGAGAGAGCGCACAAAGACAAGTACACCCTACCAGTGAAAGAGCACACAAAGGCAAGTACACCCTACCTGTGAATAAACTGTACACAATATGGAATTAAAAACTTGTCTTGCTGATAAGGGTTTAGTGTCGATCTGTGGTGGAGAAAATAAGGTTCCAATGAAGGGTTATCGTCTGAACCACCATGTTTCTCCTTGCTTTCCATGGTGGTTAGCATACCTGAATCAATGGCCTGTTGATTGAACCTGCTCGTAATATCTGCTCAATATTGGAGCGAGAGAATTTTTTCTCAGAATTGGCATTGTTTCCCCAGCCTCAATTCCCCCTCCCTCCGGCAGGAGTAAGTGGTTAAGGTACTTAAACTATTCCACGTGTACAGGTGAAAATTGCGAGTTGTCTCCCCAGACTCCTGGGGGGAGGGGGGTTATTTAAGGTCCATGACCTGACCCTTGGTACCCCAAGAATGTATGCAAAATTTGATCGAGATTGGCCAAGCAGTTTTCAATTCTATAATTACCAGACATACAGAGAATTGCTTTATGTTACATAGCATGATTGTGATACACCACACACAGTTCGATGACTTTTATTGGAAAGATCTAAAAAGTAAGACATAAATTCACAAGTTCAATTAATTAACGCAGCATAAACCCACATATGCCTGATGTTGGCTTAATGGTTCGGATGCTGGACTTGGAATCTGAGGATCCTGAGTTCAAATCCCACTCTGTGTTGAATTAATACCAGATGGGGTTGACTCTGCCTGTCATCCTTCTGAAGTCCGCAACACGAGTGCCAGCATGCTGGTATGGTCACCTGTCCAGGATTGTGCCCAATAGCCAAGGAGGCTGCTGAGGCAGCACCAAATACTCTGCACAGAGTATGGATGGATGGATGGATGGATGGATGGATGGATAAAACACATGGTTTATAAGATATATTAATTATTTATTTTTGAAAAATATTATATTTGAGAATTTGAATACAAGTATTGAGAAAACGTACAAGACCTGAATGCATAAAAAGACACTACAAGTTAGAAAGCCCAGCAAGAAGATTAGAACGACACTCAGTAGAGTGCAACCTCCGCCAAACTGAGCACTTTACATTTTGTATCCCACTGATTGGCCGGATCTGCATCCGGTGTTGAAACAAAATCTAATCGGCTTATTCTACTCATCTACCCAACTCACCCACCAAGTTTCATGTGAATCAGTCCACAACTTTTTGAGATATCCTTCTCACAGACAAACAGGGGTAAAAACATAACCCCTGTCCACCTTTGGTGGTTGAGGTAAGAAACCAGTGGACAACACGAATTAAAAATAAAACAGCAACCTCGAGAAGGCCCTGAAAGAAAGAAACAGCGACACCAAAGATCAGAAGGAGAGACAATGAAAAATTCTACTGCAGTACAATGGCCCCAAATTTCATTGAAAGGAACAGAATCGACTAAATTGGCTGGTCAAGTCAAATCAACAAAAGTTATTGTGTTAATTAAACTTATGTGATCACATCTTGAACATCTATACAATATATAAAAGGAGCTGTGCGTGCGTGCGAGTTTCACCCATTGGTGAGACATGCTTTTTTTATTCCACCCACAATTTCTATATTTTTAGTTCACGAGCGCCAGCCAGAGTGACCACTATATTCGTTTTGTCTGTGTGTCTGTGTGTCTGTCTGTCTTTGTCTGTCTGTCTGTGTGTCTGTCTGTCTGTGTGTCTGTCTGTCCAGAGCATAACTCCGTGGACTTTGATTCGATCTTGATGAAACTTGGTTATGTGTTCGATATCAATGTCTAGTTGTGTTTTCCTGGATGAGGGCGTAATGGGCGGAGCTACGCCCCAAAAATAGCCATTTTAGGGGTAGTCGGATTAAAAATCTATCTTCTCCGAGGGAATTGAATGAATGAAATGGGTTCTTCGGTATTTGAATTGCAAAATGAATTATCTAAAACTTGTCATTGTCCGATATTTCATTTTCGTCCTAAGGTCAAGGTCACAAGGTCACGAACTTAGAAAATTTCGAATTTTGACATAAAAATCATACGACCGCCCAAACTTTGAGAGCAAGGATGACAATATTTTTTATGCATAATCTTGAGGTCATTCCCCACTTAAAGTCTTGAAACCATTTTGCTCTATCTCGAACACCTTGCCCGTGGCGCCCCCTTCAAGTTTGTTTTTACGCTGATTTCATCAAAGTATGGTTAATCCGAGGAGTGCGAAATGCCATATAGCCTATATGACGTTATATTGTTCCTGGAATGTTCCAGAGGAAGTTTTGCACCAAAGGTCATAATCCTTGACCTTTGACCTTTAAAGGCCACAAAGGTCAAAGTTTCAAAGTTTTGGGAATCGAACCGGGTTTTCGACCTTCTTCGACGAACTAACTCCAATAAGCTATAGCACGTATCCTGTTTCCTTATTTTAATGTCCACAGCATTGTTTTGTGACCTTTAAAGGTTATGCAAAGGTCAAGTTCTGAAAGTTGTTGAACGAAACTGGGTTTTTGACATTTTGCAGCTGTTCATTGAAGGCCACTATAATTAATTATGACTTGGTCAAACATTATCACATTGTCTCATCCTTGACTTCCGAAACAATCCACATCGTCAAATACCGCTCGTGAACCATCGTCGTCTTCAGACTTGTTTTCTTTTAAAATTGTGATGGGTTTCTGTGAAGTCGGTGATAGTATGATAAAGGATCAAAAAGCGTTAACATGTTCTGCTGTTTCGACGTGGGAATACCCGTTTGCTTTTATGAGTGCGAGGAGGGTGTGAATGAAGATGGGACAGCTTTGGAAGGGGGAGGTTGAGACTTTAGGGCTTTGGGGGTAGAAGAACATAGATGGGACAGAGTTTGGGAGAGAGAGGCTGAGGCTTTTTTGTTGAGGAGTTATCAGAATTACATGTGTAAGTTTACTCACAGTAAAAACGTGTGCGTGCGTGTGTGCGTGTGACTGTAGGTGGGTAACGCAATCACCTTTCAGGTGATGTGCTCGTGTTACCTAAAAATAACAAGTAAAAATAAGTGTTCGCCACAGTGCAGAGACAAGTGTACAAAAGAACGGATTGCTCCAAGAGAAAATACGGTAATAAATCATGATAACTTGCAAATAATTTTGTCTTCTATCAAAAGTCGAACTACAGAAACATACACATTGGCTCATTCCTAAGAACCCTAAATTAAATCCTGCCCCCCCACAAAGGAAAGTCAAACAGATTAGAGTTTGGGCAGAACATCATTGACGTTGGGACACTGAAGCTATTGGCATACCATTGGAGAATTCGGAAGGTTATGTGAAACATCCAATAACTATGGGAAAAGCAATTTCCTTAATCCCTGACATGATTTGATGCCAGTGACACTCTGGGTAAAATGGCATCATTCTTATCTTATTTACTCTGGCATCGAGTTTTTTGGGGCAAGTTAATTGAAGTGTCAGTTTAGGTTTAGTACGACTGAACTGCAGCTTTCCTGAAACTTAATTCAACATATGTCGTACCGACAACTACCAGAAACCAAAAGTGCTCAAAAGAAAATCACAAAAATGATTACAGCATACTCAGCCTTTCTCCCTAAGGAAATAGAAAATATAGAACTTTGGAAAATAGATAAATGTACCTTACATTTTCCAAGATAACTGCAGCACAAGTGAGGCCAAATGGTTTTATATTAAAAGCTATGGCCATCCGTTCGAAGCAGAATCCTTACATTGAACTCTGGGTGGTTTTTCGAAAGTAGTGAACCATTACAGTGGTTACAGTGAAGCCGGCCACACATCAAAGCGGTTCAATTAAAAGATGAGATAATTTGGAGTCAACTTTGCTGGATGTTCACCGAAGAGTTGCTTCGGGTTTGCTTGATGATCGAGTTTCCGTCGCATGGAATTCGCCCGCCAATTATAGCAACGTTTTCCTCGTTCAAGAAAATCCTGCCCTGTGATTGGCACAGAGTAGAGCATGTGATACACTATCGGAGCGATTCACCAGTGATTGCAACAAAGCCAATCACATCACGTGCATTGTTGTTTTTTTTATGATATCATACATCATTTTCACATGTATGAATCCCCTTGAATCATGATCAGATGGCTTGATAGGAAACAACGGTTGCAAAATTGAAATTCTCCTGGAAAATGCCTGGGGGTTCACACCAGGATATGCTTGTATTGCCGGTTAGCATCATGCTCATGCGTTAATCAACTCTTAAATAATCTCCTGGCCATTGCAAGGACAACTCATCTGAGTGTGTAGCCGGCTTTTTTGAGCTTCTATATTCCAATTTCCCAAGCCCGAGCATGAAAGAAACCACATTTTCTTGAAAGTAAATGGTGATTTTTCTCATCCGCAAGATAAGTTGTGAACCTTACAGTGTAGTAACATCTCGCATGGAAGGAAAATAAAACAAACAAGGAAATTAAAAAGAAAATGACGAGTCATATATGCTTTTACGAAGAAAAAAAAAAAAAACATAAAACAGATTGAAGTCCCGCACGATTCATTTATTTGTGTAGAAAACACGTGGCTCAGTTTTTGAGACACATAATAGTATCTAAGTTGCAATTTGAAAGTGCAAAAACAAATTCAGCCTCTTGATAAGGGTGTAATGCAACTGCATTTTACATGCACTCTCAGCATCTCTTTTTGAAACCCATTCCACTCGTCCAGCTGGGAGCCGGAATCGTTGTGGCAAATCCATATTCACTGGCCATCCTTTGTGGCAAAAAAAACAGCAATGAGTGTGATTAGTTTTTGTTGTTTTTGTTGAATCAAAAGCCTCGGTGTATTCATGATCAAGATGAAACTGCCAAAAAAGCAGTGCACCACCATCTCCTGTCATTCCCCCCCTTTCTACCCATGATCATTTCTACCCTAATGAGCCAAACCCAACCCTCTTACTTGTAGGTTACTGTTTTCCTCACCTCGTTTCCTGTTCATTCAAATAATATTGTTTGTTGTATCCACTTGTGGGCCCACCACTCAACTGTCAGTGCAATATTTCTCTTTTTACCCTTTGGCACATGACTTATGGAAGAGTCAACATTGTGTATCCATCCATCCGTCCATCCATTGGGACCATACTCTGTGCAGAGCGTTGGTGCTGCTTAAGCGGTCTCCTGGGTTATTGGACGCAATCCTGGACAGGTCACTACCCCAACACAGGATACCAGCAAGCTGGCACTCATTTTGCCGACCTCAGAAGGATGACAGGCAGAGTCAACCCCACCTGGTATTAATTGAACAACCAAGTGGGATTTGAACTCAGGATCCTCGGATCCCAAGCCCACTACCCTAACCATAAAGCCAACACCAGGCATAAATTGTGCATACAAATAGTAAATAATGCAATGTCTGTGGTTGTTCATTCGTATTTAAAAAAAAAACAAAAAAAACACGAGGAAACGGTTTACTGTAAAAGTGTCAGCAAAAAAAAAAAAAGAAAAAAAAAAAGGAAAGAGAAGTCAAACCATTTATTTGTTACAAATCCCTAATAGATATGGGCTTCGGGAGAAAATGTGCATCCATTGCCCTTATAACAACAGCAACAATCTGCGTGATTAGTGAAAAGCAAACAGTTGTGGCTTAAATCTAATTATTTGTGACATTTCCAGCACTGCTCCTCGCCCGAGGATAAATCAATATGGCCGCCTCCACCAACGCTCGCTTACGCCATTTTAATTAGTCCCAAGACACATTTATCATGCGATGAACCTAGTAATCTACTTATAGGGTTTTTATTCGGGTTTTGTGTCAGTGGCATTAACCGAGGGACAATGAATGACCACTCGCAGAGCAGTTCATCCGAGGACAATTTGGACAAAAAAGCAACCTTTAAACAGGCCAAGGCCTCATGACCTAAGCTTGTCTAGTGTTATCATGTAACCCTCATCGCCATTGACATTCATTATACATTTGTAAAATGATAGTGAACTTTTTTTTTAAATTCTGACTTGGTCTCGGCTAATCTACCAGTTAATGATTCCATTTAATTGCCGGGGCGATTTCTTGTGCAGCGAGTTAACTTTGCAAAGACAAGCACTTTAATTCCCTGCAATGCCCTGCTCTCTGAGACATAAAAAACTGGGACTGTTTAAACTCACGTTCTGCCCAATTGAATGCACTTCCACACATTTCAGAGGAATAATTGTGTGAAGGAGCTGAACGTGAAGTCGAATTGGAACACGTACTCATCTCAAGTTGAAGTCTTCATTCCAACATTAAAAACCATTAAAGGACCGAGAAAAGCAGGTGGATGATGGTGGAAGATGGTGAACAAAAGGGTGTCGGCATTTGTGGTTTCTTCGACAGTGATTAAACAAAAATTAATGATTCTGTTGATCTGTATTGGTTTCATCTTAAAATGCCTGGCATTTATAAGATAGACCAGAGATAGTGTTGCGCTTTCACATTAATGATTATGATTGGAGTCTCATTCAAGGAAGACTGAATGAGAGGAGCGAGATCAGAAATATTGATTGTGATATATTTATACATGCACAAACCATGATAATAAACAATGTAACTGTTATTTTTTTTTAGGAGTGATGAAATCTAAATAAACACTTAAACAAATTCTGGCTGGATCATCAGTTGGATCTAGTGACTTAAAATGCAACAAAACCTATTAGCTCATCCTTGCTGTCCACATTCTGCACACACAGCACTGTTACGCAGCAGCTTTCTCTTTGGGGGTAATATAGATCTCTTTATTGTAAGTAAATTCTTCATTTTTGTGGAGTAAAAAGTACAAGCAGATGAGATTGCAGATTGACCTGTCTAGCCTATGTTCGAATCTCAACCCAGCTATAATCTGTCAACCTGGTGTTTCGCATTGAGAGTGATGCATCATTGTGTGTGCCGTCCTTTGGAAGGACGTTAAGTGTGAGGACCCATCTGTCAGCAATGGTTTGTGGTGGATGTTAAAGATTCCTCGGTGACTTTCGTGAAACATTTGAGAGTTATCGACGGCACTCTGGCCAAATTCTAAATTCCTGCCACCTTCAGGCCTGGCCAGCCAGTATGTGAAAGATTGGCCAAAAATGTTGACCTGCCCATAATATTCCACATATTTCTGCCATCCTTTCCCGCTTGTGGAACAAACTTCCACATCATCTTCAATCTCATTCTCCCCTCCAGGTCAGCAAGGGGGCTGTTTGCCACCATCTCCGATCATACCAAATCCAAAACCATATTTTCTGCCCCCGTAAAACCCCTCTAACCTCCCCAAAATTTTAAGTTTTTCTTTCCCAAGGGAAAAAACCCCCAAAACCCTGGAAACTTGGAAGGAGGTGGGCTTAAGGTGGGGGTGGTGGATTAACGAAGGTAGAACAGATCGTGGTTTTGGATTTGGGATAATCTGAGATGGGAATGAACAGCTGTCTTGAAGACCTGGAGGGAAGACTGAGACTGTAGAGAATGTGGAAGTTTCCACATGTGGGAAAAGAGAGGATGAATGAATGGAGGTGAGCAGTAATCCTGGATTTAGGAAGTTTCAGGAGATGGGAAGAGCAAGGAAAGGGCAGAGGGTACCCAAGAAAATACAGCCAATGCTGAAGCGTCTTACATGTATATGTCACGTCTTTGTACCAATTTCACTGATCCAGTTTGGATAACACGCGCGCGCGCACACACACACACACACACACACACACACACACACACACACACACACACACACACACACACACACACACACACACACACAAAAAACACACACACACACACACAGTCCAGGTAGCTGTAAATGGTGGAGAGCAAACGCATGTACCATCACACATATAAATAACGGTTTGTGTACTCATTTTCTTCAACACTGTATTGAAATAATTCCTACTTTTGTTCAACATAAAATGGATTAAAATGCGTATTTTAGGATCATTATTTGGGAGTTTCTGGACTGTTTGTAAGCTTTAAAAAGTAGAGGCAGCAGAGACAAGTGGATGAAACCAAATAGATCTCTCAGAAAGCAACGTGTGAAACCCAGGAGATTGTGCTCTTGGATACTCCTGACAGAATGCTCACTCATTGTGCATTGTTCATAAAATATACAATACACATGAATGATTGGAAGAAAACTACACTGTCATTGTTCCTTTCAAGTCATTGTTCCCTCGGTGGATGAATTAAATGTTTTTTTTGAGGAAGGCAGACAAAACGCAAGCTCTGGACCCCTTTTGCCCCCAGAAATTCCCGGAACCTCTTGGGGGTCATGGTGATGCATCATACATGCAACTATGTTTTCTTGCCTCTATGCTCGTTACCTCCGCCACCAAAGGTGGACGAAGTGATGGACGGATTCAGAGTAAACTTAATGAACAGCCTGGGTGTGTGACAAGGACCAATTGATCGGATTTTGGTAAAGATCCGGATCCGGTTATAGATTCTTCGCGAATGAAAGATGAAGCCAAAAATGAAGTAAAGCATCATGTTTGAAAAAGTTGTTGATGGGTTATTAAAAAACGAGGTGGATGAGTTGGGTCGGTGACAACAACAAGCCAATTCGATTTTGGTTCAGGTCCGTATCCAGATTTGGCCCATCAATGGGATCTTCTTCTTTTGGCTGCTCCCGTTTGGGATCGCCACAGAGGATCATCCACCTCCATTTCGCTCTGTCCTATACATCTTCCATTGACACACCAACCACCCACATGTCCGCCCTCACCACATCCATAAACCTCCTCTTTGGCCTTCCTCTTCTCCTCCAACCTGGCGGCTCCATCCTCAGCATCCTTCGCCCAATATACCCCACATCCCCCCTGTGAACATGTCCAAACCATCTCAATCTGGTCTCTCTCAATTTGTCTCCAAACCGTCCTACCTGCGCTGTCCCTCTAATATACTCATTTCTTATCCTGTCCATCCTCATCACTCCCAACGAGAATCACAGCATCTTTAACTCTGCCACCTCCAGCTAAGCCTCCTGTCTTTTTGTCAGTGCCACCGCCTCCAAACCATACAACATAGCTGGTCTCACTACCATCATATACTTTTCCCTTCACTCTTGCAGCTACCTTTCGATCACAAATCACTCCTGAAACTCTTCTCCACTCACTCCATCCTGCCTGCACTCTCTTTTTCACTTCTCTACCCACTCTCCATTACTTTGGACAGTTGATCCCAAGTATTTAAACCCATCCACCTTCCCCACCTCAACTCCTTGCAACCGCACATCAATGGGATACCAAATGTAAACTGTCCAGCTTGGCAGAGGTATGGGCTCTACCGAGTGCTGTTCTAGTTTTCTTTGTCGACATTACTGCACATGTTCGTCAAACATAATGGCATCTTTCACAGCAACTAATAGTGACAATCATCGACTAATGTGATTGGCCAAAATTGGTCAAAAGTAAGCCAATCAGCAATCATGTATCAATGATAGCCATTCAAGATGTAATCATCAACTTCAAGATGTAAACATGACATTGAGTGAGGACAGAAGTGTGAGGGGGTATGGTGGGGGCTGCGTGGCAGAAATTTCACCAAATGTGGGTATCTAACAAATCGATGGTCTCTAATATTCAATTTCAAATAAATATTTCATGAAGAAGCCAAACATTTATCAATAAAATTATTTTTAAAAATCAAAACAACAAGATCCAGATATTGAAAACCTCCTCCTGTACTCTCAGGTGAACATGCCAACGGCTGTTCTTAAAAATAAAAAAACCCCACAAGTATCTAATTAACACCTGGATTTATAGTCTCGTGCGCATGCAATAGCCGTAGCCTCGAGGTAATCTATAATGGGCAAATCTTTCCAAATGACACTCAGTAACAGACATGAAGTCGACCAAGTTTCTTCTCCATTTAACTGCGGATACCCAATGATACATGAACCCTAAACTGGATTCCATGACCTTATGAGGATGGATGGACAGAAGTGTATCAGCAAGTTTGGTTAAACAGCTCTCCTCCAGATCCCATGCAGTTTTTGCTGTAATTACATCAATGCCACAAGAGTGCAAATCCAAATTGCTCAAAAAAAAAAAACCATGGATCCTTGGCCAAGGCAATATCATGATGCACTTAAATCGGTTTCACATTGTTCAGTGTCCGACAGGATGCTGCAGAGGTAGCGCACCTACTTTTGAACCGTAGAACCGCTGGGTTTGATTCTTGACCGGACTATCGGAATCAGGTTACACCGCTTGCTATCTCAATATCAGACAGGATTCCTGTAATCAAAGTAAAAAGGAGGTGGATGTGAGATCATCATCGAGGGGAAAACACTTGCACCGACATTATAAACAACTATCTTTTAGTCCTTACATACAACCCACAGTCAGGTAGGGGTACAGGTGAATTTACCTAAAAAAAAGCAAAAACAAATTAATACTCATAACCCAAACCTCCCCAAATGATAAGCAACATCAGCATTCATAACAAGCTTTCATCAAGCATCGATTGAGTGATGGATTCTCGTTTCATTCGTGATGAAGAACAGACATAAAACTGAAACGTAACGATCGTGCATCTGAGACGCTCCGACGCCGTTCTTGCGTAATGCTCACAATTTCAAGCCAACAATACGGGTTACAGAGTGCTGTGTGTTCAGTGCATTCAGCTCAATCAAATTGGAGAACATCCAGGACTTCCCGACGCTACGAGAGAACTTAAGGACTTTGGGTGGCTGACTGCTTTGCAGGATATCTCAGCTTACGGAAAGACAGGCAAGGACAGGAAAAGCGGCCCCCGGGGCAGACGGGATGACGACCACAGTCTCTGTGCACTTAATGCATGCATTATTCAGCCGAGGGGGAAAGGAGGACGCTGAGCCAATCAATACATCACTTACTAAAATACACAGCACAGCATGTCAGCACCTGGACCTCTGGCCCCCATGGTGACGTATTGACCGGTTCGTGTTGTTAACATGAGAACGTGGATGAAGTCTGCTGGAATCTCAAAGAATCTTAGGTGCACCCTTGTGTATGTACTCCATCATCTCGTTTTTGGACGACCGGCAACATTTGTGCACTTTATTGACTTGCTTCACTCACATGCTCTGCACGGAACGGGATCTCTAACCTTGTGCTGTTGTACTGGACACACAATTACACCATGGACGAGGGTTCCCTGCTCATGGGTGCCAAACTGCACCCGCTGTCTTTTAATCATTTTTCAGCACGACACTCAGAGTCGGTCAGACGAGCAAAACACGAATGCTAATACTGGGGAAAGGGGTAGTCTATTCCCACGACAAAGGCTTCCTTGGCTGACGGTTCAGTTGGGTCAAAGTTTTGCTCCAATAATGAATGGTGTAAGTAATGGAAAGCCATAAGTGCAGGTCAAACCATCCTTCTGCTTCACAATATTGCAGTCTGAGTGACTTCTAAGTAAGCTCTAATCATTTGACCAATGTTGTGCTAATTCTCAAATGCATAACAACGTGCACTCAGCTCGGTGCACTCCAGTTTATCTATATTATAAAGCAGGAGTGTCTGTCCGTCTGTCAGTCCGTCCCTGAACGACTCCGTCAGTTTTAGGGCGAGCCCCATCAAACCTTCTGTGGAACATTTTGGGGTCCCAGCGGATGTCCTAAGGTGGGTGGGAGGTGTCTTAAGTACCTCAATACAATTATGATTGTAATTTTTGATCCGTACAAAGTGTTTTGTATCCGCAATGTGCTTGCCAGTCATGTATTTATTATATGTATATCAAGTGGTGAAATATTGTCCTCCTTCCCTTCACGCACACACACACACACACACACACACACACACACACACACACACACACACACACACACACACACAATATATATATATATATATATATATATATATATATATATATATATATATCTGTAATTTATGTCTGTCTGTCCATTGATAGTATCGGCCCCACCGGTGGTAACACATGCTGCGGGTACTATCCTGGAATGGCCTACTTGCCCAGATTCTTGAATAAGAATGCTCCAGGCAGTTTAACCAACACTTGCTGAGGTTTAAATCACTTTTTCTTTCTTGAAAACATTCCAAGTGCATCAGTAAAAACCGTGCATTTTCCACAAAACCACACGTTCCACCGCACTGGGGAAGAGTCTGTCTCACCCTCCCGCGGTGGAGATGATGCCACACATGGGTGGAGCATAAATATGCATAAAGCAAACATGAATATACATTTTACATTCAAACCTGGTTACATCACAGGTAACTCTGCAAGTTAGTAATAAGCTACGAATGACCCATTCACATTTTTCTGGTATTCATCCTGAAAAACGACAGGATAGCTTCGAGAGAATTAAATTATCTTTCAATTGTCAAGTCTGGATTTGATTCCTGATGGAAAAGATTCTGACTCGAAGCCATCAGATCCTGGTGCTTCGTGGGCAGGGTGTTGCATCGTTGAGTACATCGTCCTTTGGAGGGGGACCTTAAGTTGGCTATGCCATCTGCATTCAGGCTGTGAACATTAAATATTTTGGTCATTGTGTGCCAATTCATAAATTCATTCCTTCATTCATTTGTGCACTGCCAGTGGCTGCTTGTTTGAATCACTGCTGTGCCCTGTGCCACTGATGCAGTATCCCCTGTAGATTAGAGCAGGAATTTGTAATCTGTGCAGGGTGCTGGTAACAATTTGCCAACTCTTTCCGAAGGACACCATGGGATCTTTAATGACCACCAACTAATGCCATAGAACAAACACCTGTTTTGATGTCCATCTGAAGAACGGTGTGCGCACTGATGTATCGGCCTGCATGCGAAACACCAGGATGACAGTTTATAGCTGGGTTGAGATAAAAACCCACACTAGATAGCTCAAAGGTGAGTGTGCATACCTCTAAGAAATCCTGCCAACCCAATGTGGGCCAATACATCTACAGTGTAAATTCCTTTCTCCCAATCGAAAATACAGCTGGCATCCAAATGTTATATGCACCTGATGCTGATGACAGAATATCTCAGAGAAAGTGTATTCACCTGAGGATCACCCAATTACCTGTGCCGAAGGAGAGAGTATTGCATTTGGATCCATTCGTTACTTACGAAATCTAAAGATTTCATAAGTATATTGATGACTTCCGTCCTCTGTTTGTTTGTTTGCTTGCGTGTGTGTGTGTGTGTGTGTGTGTGTGTGTGTGTGTGTGTGTGTGTGTGTGTGTGTGTGTGTGTTTGTGTGTTTGTAGGCACAATAACTCGAGAACGGAAGAAGCTCCCAATGTCAAATTACACCACATGATTCAGGAGGTGATGGCTAGCGGTGATTAGATTTTAGTCAAAATCGGTCAAAGGTCAAGGTCACAATGAGGTCAAACATAATTCCATAAATTCATGTGGAGAAATGGAGTATTTTGCTTCGCTCGACGTTACGAGTTCGTTTTAACTTCGATTTTAATTTTGTCTTCGGTTTTTGCGATCGCTTAGGACGCTTAACACTTGGTTGTCGAAATTCTGGTAAAAATCGGATGTTTTGGAGACGTTTTAAGATTGTATAAAAAATATTTCACTCGCCACATCACGGCTTGTCACGTGGTGCAGCGCGCTCGGGCAGACGCGGTGTTGAGTCACGTAAAGGTTTTCCGTGTGCGCACTGATGGTGTTTTCGATAATGATGGTGTTTAAAAGTCATTTTTATCCCAATAAAGGTTATCGTCGCATGCCTGACTCGCTAAGCCGTCGGATTATGTAAAGATTGTTGGTGGATGGCCGAATATTACGGTTTTGTGACTTTGATAAAATAATATTGAACAATTGCGTGGAGAAATGGAGATTTTTGCTTCGGTCGACCTTACGATTTTTGATGGTTTGGTACAGAATCATCGGAGAAACTTCTGGTTTGTGTCGCTACCTTCTCGAGAGACAGCTTTTATTAGACAAAGTCAGAGGTCAAGTTGACGATTTCGACTCAGGATCGACGACTCAAGTAGAATGTTTTATTAATAATGACGTCACAGTCACATGGTGTGGCAGCCATATTGGATTTAAGAAAAATATTAAATAATGTTTTCTCTGGAACCGCAAAATCAATTGATGTGAAGCGTCATATTTATGATCTGGGAGTGATGCGAAATAAATGTTTTAAATTTCAACTTGATTGGACGCATGGTCTGGCAGCCAGAAATATGAAATTTTTTGATAAGCGTTCTTTTTTTTTTGAATAAGGCTCACTTGGCTGTGCCTGGATGGGTTTGAGGGTGAAGGAGTACCAGTTGAAATGCAAATCCTATCCAGGTTCCTCCTGATGACTTCATCTTTCATTTTTGCTTGTTCAGGTTCTTTCTGATTGCTCCAATGCAGCACTGTACCGATTTGGTCTTCCATTTGATTTGAACTGAATTTATTTTAATGCCATTCTAAATTCAATTAAATTTTAATAAAAGAACGTCACGGGACAGGGTCAGGTGTCCAATCAAAGCGGGGTTTGCCTCAAAGTGGGTTGTCTTGGTACCCGGTCATCACTATCACTGCCAGCAGTTATAAAGTGGTAGTTCTAATTATGTCTCTTATTAATTACATTACACACCAGTACACAAACGCCACACAATATACACCACACAAAACAAGTCCCAGCGAGGGTCTGCGATCTCTGATTGCTCTTTTTCTTGTTTAGGTTTTATTTTTTTTAACTAAAAACATTCCGACTCTAAGCTTTCTTCCTGGTTATTAGGAGGTCGAGTGTTGCATCGTAGCCTGCACCACCATTTGGAGGGAACACAAAACCAGCCGTCTAATCTGATATAGCTTACTTGCAGATAGTAAAAGTCTCACATTTCTTTTATCGAGAAGAACAATATGCATTCGTAATCTGGCCAAAATTGAACAAGTAAACTAACATCACTGCCTTACATAAACTGTGGAGTGTATACCTCCACCAAGCTGAACAGTTTACATTTTGTAATCAACTGATGTGCTGGATCTGCTGGTTTGAACCAAAATCTAATTGGCTTGTTCTTGTCATCTAACCAATACAATGCATACACCAAGTTTTGTTATAATCCATCCACAACTTTTTGAGATGTCATGCCATGTATAGTTTTTGGCACCATCAATGGTGAAGGATCACTTAATCTGGATCCAGATCCGGATCTTCATCAAAATCCAATCAATTAGTCCTTGTCCCACAGACAACATTGACATCAAGTTTGGTCCAAATACGTCCACAACTTTTTGAGATATCCTGTTCACAAGCAGATGGGCCAGAAAAACAAACAAGCAGACAGACAAACAGACAGGTGTGAAAACATATGTTCTGTCCTCCTTCATTGACGGTGGTAAAAATGTGCAAAAACCGATCCACTTAACTTCGGACATATTGGCCTCCTTCGCATCATCAGCAAGGTCATGTCATCCATCATCACAGTTTATATAAAATCATTCCTTTTTTCCAACAACCTCATTTTAGATCACCAAGTCGGATTCAGACGAGGGCACTCCACCAAGGACATGCAGCTCCGACTTTCCAAACAACGAATGGAGGCCCTCATTGTGACACACACACACACACACACACACACACACACACACACACACACACACACACACACACACACACACACACACACACACACACACACACACACACACACACACACACACACGAGATCAGGGTCGTCTCACAAGACACAAGCAATAAAAACATTTTTTTAAATGCAAAAAGGATGTGGAGATGCTCCTCCAAAAGTATATAAAGAACGTCGGGATGGTCACGAAATTATTATGTAAAACCATCCCTACATCGTTCTTTGAATAATAGTTGTCCCTACACAACACTAACTGTGTGTGTGTGTGCAATGTTGAGTGTGTGTGTGTGTGTGTGAGTGTGTGAGTGTGTGTGAGTGTGTGTGCATTTGAGTGCATGTGAATGCATGCACAATGTTGAGTACATGAGTGTGTGTGTGTGTGTGTGTGTGTGTGTGTGTGTGTGTGTGTGTGCGTGAGATTGCATGTGTGTGCATGCACAATGTTGAGTGCATGAGTGTGTGCGTGTGTGTCTGTGTGTGTGAGAGTGCATGTGTGTGCATGCACAATGTTGAGTACATGAGTGTGTGTGGGGGTGTGAGTGTGTGTGTGT
This sequence comes from Eptatretus burgeri, assembly GCF_056783735.1. Taxonomy (NCBI): domain Eukaryota; kingdom Metazoa; phylum Chordata; class Myxini; order Myxiniformes; family Myxinidae; genus Eptatretus; species Eptatretus burgeri. The sequence goes on from NC_140974.1 coordinate 14,376,491, forward strand.
GTGTGTGTGTGTATGCGTGTGCATGAGATTGCATGTGTGTGCATGCACAATGGTGAGTAAACGAGTGTGTGTGGGTGTGTGTGTGTGTGTATGTGTGTATGTGTGTGCATGAGAGTGCATGTGTGTGCATGCACAATGTTGAGTACATGAGTGTGTGTGTGGTGTGTGTGTGTGTGTGTGTGTGTGTGTGTGTGTGTGTGTGTGTGTTCAGTATAACCTTGTCATGCACAATGCCAACATACATATTGTTACGGCTGTGTAAATTCGCAAACCACCATTCAGGGCCTGTAGGTGAGATATCTCTAAGCACATGTATAGTTAGCCCCAAACCCGTTGTATAGAGGGAATTTATGTGATTCATCCGGCCTGCGACGCTTTGAGATAGCCGTTTTTCTGTTCTATCTTTATTTTGAACCAACCACGTCTCAACCGCCATCACACAACAACCACCACGCCAGCCGTCACCAACTGCAACCACGCTCCAACCCTCAGACAACAACAACAACGCCAACAACCACATCCTTTACCTTCACAAATCAATCCCGCAAACATTGCATCACCGCCATTCCCAAACGGCACCATAACCATCAAACCACCACCGAAAACCCTCCACCACCCTCACCTCTCTCCTTCTCTGGCCATTTCCACACCACCTGTGAACACTGAGCATTGGGCTGTCTTGGGCCCGTTCAGCGATGCGGACCGAGCCGCGAGCGCAAATAGCGGCCTTTCTGAGGAAAATTCGGATCACAAACGCTACCCGCCCACTTCCCCTCCATCCAATTAGCAAGCGCGGGGCGGCTTGGCCCCGCCTCCAGGCGCGTCTGTGTGAAATCGATATATGCAAATTCTAGGATCAGGGGAGATTCACGCCCCCTTTCCTCCGACCAATGGGTGAGCGTGGCTCCGCCCCCGAGGTCATCCTGATCCGGATATTTGCATATTAGCTGCTCCTGCCGGCCTATAAGAAGGCGAGCGCAAGGCAGAGTCAGTCAAGTCGGGTGCAGAGGGAGTCGAGTCATTGGTGTGGCAGAGCGTCGAGTCGGGTGGCGAAGTGATCGGTGTGGCAGGAACAGTTGAGTCGGGTGGAGAGTGAGTCGAGTCATCGGTGTGGCAGAGAGTCGAGTCGGGTGGCGAAGTCATCGGTATGTCATCGAGTTGGGCTCTGGAGTCGGCTGAGAAGAGTTGCAGGAAGAGGCAAAGGAGCTCGGGTCCGAGGCGGGAAGGACGGCGGTTGGCGACAAGATTGCGGTGTGGGCGATCGCTCGTCTCATCACAGGACCCAAGCCAGCCAGCCATTCTCCTCCCCCAGGGCATCAACAATTCCCCCTTCCCCCCGCGCTGAGATAGTGCAAAAAGGGGGCCCTGTTCCCACCCCACTCCAAACGTCGTGCCAACGAAACCCGCCAAGGAGCACGGAGTCGGGGCACAGCCGCGCGGCCACATTTGCGGCTCGTCCGCCAACGTGTCACGAGGACGCGGGTAGGACCCCCCCGGTCTCGCGGACTTGGCCACTCCTTCAGGTCACGAGCGCATATTGGCCTACAGGCCAGTCTGCCCCCTTGTCTATGAGGGTGGCTTGTTTCCTTTGCTTTTGAGTAAATGTGTGTTGGCGCCGTCTGTAAAGTAGAACTGTATAAGTGTTGCCATGTGTGCGCGTACTCAGTAGTAACTCTGCGTCGTTGTTGCTTTTGTTTTGGTTGCTATATGTGCATTTGACTGCTTGGCTGAATATATGTGCTCTCCGTGTGCCGGGAAATAGATGTGCTTTGTGTGAACTGTTTTCCCGTTTTGCTTCGTCTTTTCTTCATTGACCCTCCATCCTGCTTCACGTAAAGGGTTCGTAGTGGGCTTAATACGCCCGGTAATTAATCCGAACCGTCGAGGCCGACAATAACACCGATCGGTTATCACTGTAGCACGGAATGGACCGCTTAAGCGGTTCGTGTCCGGAGTCGACCTGCGGCGAGGTACGATCGCCCGGTTTACCATCCGCGTGGGTACTTCGGTAGGTCGAGTTTGGCGAACAACCCTGTCCTACGTGGGTGGCCGATTGGCACGATTGTGGTGAGGTCGAAAGGCCAACCCGTGACTGGCTCCGGGCGATAGTTTCCGGAGAGTCACGACTGAATTGTCCGTCCGGTGGGCGACGCGGTCGCGATTCGAGTGACGCGGCCGTCCGCACACCGGCGGGCGCGAATTCGCAACAATGTATAGTCTTTTGGGTCCTTGGGAACTTTTGGGTCATCTGGGTCTTTTGGGTCCTTGAGGTCCTTTGGATATTTTGTGTCTTCTGGGTCTTTTGGGTCCTTGAGGTATTTTCGGTCGTTTGGGTCATCTGGGTCTTAATGGATCTTCCAAGGTCAAAGGGGTCTCAGTGGACTTTAGGGTCGATTTTCATCGAATTCCATGTGTTATAAAGGTTCTTGTTCTTCATTTTTGCGGACAGACGGATGGAAATACTGTCGTCAAATATGGAAGCGGCTTCACAACTTAACTTGTTTTTTGATCTTGATCTTGGAAGAAAACCAATTTATATTTTCAATGTTTTTACTGTTGTTGTTCTTGTTGTTCTTTCTCTCTCTTTCTCTCTCTTTCTCTCTCTTTCTCTCTCTTTCTCTCTCTTTCTCTCTCTTTCTCTCTCTTTCTCTCTCTCTCTCTCTCTCTCTCTCTCTCTCTCTCTCTCTCTCTCTCTCTCTCTCTCTCTCTCTCTCTCTCTCTCTCTCTCTCTCTCTCTCTCTCTCTCTCTCTCTCTCTCTCTCTCTCTCTCTCTCTCTCTCTCTCTCTCTCTCTCTCTCTCTCTCTTCATTACGTTGTGGATGGGATTGGAGTATTTGCTCGATCAAAAATTTTGCTCAAAAAATGTCGATTGACTGAAATCTTTTGACTTTCCATCAATGGGCTGTTCAGAGACCAAGAAATGAAACAGAAGTAAACTTGCAAAAAATATTGTTATTTCTATTTTCTTGTTTTGCTTTTTTCGCTTCTCTGGATTTCGGGCTTCGGATAGGCGGCGGCTTGGCGGCTCCGTTTGATGTTTAACTGATGTTGACCATGCAATCTTTGTCTGTTTGACAGAGTTGCCAAGCCGAGGCCTCTGGGTTGGAGGTGACGCTTTGGTGTAGGACTATGCCCAATGGAGATCGTGGGAGTGCTCGTCACAACCAAGAAAGGAGTGCGTAGTACACGGGATTTGCAACAACACTGAAGTTGACTGCACCTGCAAGTTCGATTTAGGACAATTCCACATTTTGTTGCATTTTCCCGAAAATCGTTCAATTTCTGCCACATCAGGTCCCATTATGTGTGTAATGGTTGTTACAAGAAGTTAATGTGGCAAAAAGTTTTTTTTTGCAGTTTTCAAAAATCTCAACAGCTTTACCATGCCACCAAACAAATGGGTAATTTTGGGCAGATCTACATCAGCAGCCAGATTACCATGACACCAAAGAAATGGACAAGTTTAGGCAGATCAACATCAACAGCCAGATTACCATGACACCAAAGAAATGGACAAGTTTAGGCAGATCTGCATCAGCAGCCAGATTACCATGCCACTAAAGAAATGGACAAGGTTGGGCAGATCTACATCAGCAGCCAGATTACCATGCCACCAAAGAAATGGACAAGGTTGGGCAGATCTACATCAGCAGCCAGATGACCATGCCACAAAAGAAATGGAAAAGTTTGGGCAGATCTGCATCAGCAGTCAGATTACCATGCCACCAAAGAAATGGACAAGGTTGGGCAGATCTACATCAGCAGCCAGATTACCATGACACCAAAGAAATGGACAAGTTTAGGCAGATCAACATCAACAGCCAGATTACCATGCCATCAAACAAAAATGGCAAGTTTGGGCAGATCTACATCAGCAGCCAGATTACCATGCCACCAAAGAAATGGGCAAGTTTGGGCAGATCCACATCAGCAGCCAGATTACCATGCCACCAAACAAATGGCCAAGTTTCGGCAGATCAACATCAGCAGCCAGATTACCATGCCATCAAACAAATGGGAAACTTTGGGCAGATCTACATCAGCAACCAGATTACCATGACACCAAAGAAATGGACAAGTTTAGGCAGATCTGCATCAGCAGCCAGATTACCATGACACCAAACAAATGGGCAAGTTTCGGCAGATCTACATCAGCAGCCAGATTACCATACCACCAAAGAAATGGGCAAGTTTGGGCAGATCTGCATCAGCAGCCAGATTACCATGCCACCAAAGAAATGGGCAAGTTTGGGAAGATCTACATCAGCAGCCAGATGACCATGCCACCAAAGAAATGGGTAAGTTTGGGCAGATCTACATCAGCAGCCAGATTACCATGACACCAAAGAAATGGAAACTTTGGGCAGATCTACATCAGCAGCCAGACTACCATGACACCAAAGAAATGGACAAATTTGGGCAGATCTGCATCAGCAGCCAGATTACCATGACACCAAACAAATGGTCAAGTTTCGGCAGATGTACATCAGCAGCCATATTACCATGCCACCAAAGAAATGGGTAAGTTTGGGCAGATCTACATCAGCAGCGAGATTACCATGCCACCAAAGAAATGGGCAACTTTGGGCAGATCTACATCAGCAGCCAGATTACCATGCCACCAAACAAATGGCCAAGTTTCGGCAGATCAACATCAGCAGCCAGATTACCATGCCATCAAACAAATGGGCAACTTTGAGCAGATCTACATCAGCAACCAGATTACCATGACACCAAAGAAATGGGCAAGTTTCGGCAGATCTACATCAGTAGCCAGATTACCATGACACCAAAGAAATGGAAACTTTGGGCAGATCTACATCAGCAGCCAGACTACCATGACACCAAAGAAATGGACAGGTTTGGGCAGATCTACATCAGCAGCCAGATTACCATGACACCAAAGAAATGGAAACTTTGGGTAGATCTACATCAGCAGCCAGACTACCATGACACCAAAGAATTGGACAAGTTTAGGCAGATCTGCATAAGCAGCTAGATTACCATGCCATCAAACAAATGGGAAAGTTTGGGCAGATCTACATCAGCAGCTAGAAAAACAAAGAAGCCCGAAAGCAGGAAAGCTCACAAGAAAGACAATCACGCCTTGAAGCTGACCGTGAATGACATGTAACAGACAGAGCAACAGAAACATTGCATGAAAGATAATCTCCTCAGAAAAAGCCTTTTGTCTTATACTTTGTTTTATATAAACTGGGGAAATAATGTGAATTTTATCCCAGGTAACGCCAGTTACCTTTGCTAGTATATTATAAAAGGAGCCATGTCTGTCTGTCTGATTGTCATGTTATCACTTGAGAACGGATTAACGGATTTCAACAATCCAACTACGGTGGATTCAGGGAGCTCCCGGGAAGTTTTGTGATGCGAAATTTTGTACGGTTCTCCCCGCACTCCCAGGAATCCTTTTTCTTCTTGTCCTATTGATTCGCAATCATCACAAAGAATGGTATTTCAACCAGCGAAGCGACGGCTCTTATATTCTAGTAATGTATAAACCATGTAACATTCGAAATAGTACGAAGTTTTTTGTATACCTTGTCGAGGCTCGTGCAGAGATAACACACAACACACATCAAGGGGGGCATGAGACAAGAGGGGAGGGAGTGGGAAGGACAAAACAGTGGGGAACAGAGACATTAGGAGATCTGTGGAAGGGAGAGGGATGGGACGGGGAACATGGGAATAGAAGATGGACATTACAGGGACTTTCAGGAAGAAAAGCAGGGAATTCGAAGGAGCTGGGCTTGGGTGGATTATCGGGGGTAGAAAATATCGAGGATTTGGATGGGGGATGATAAGAGGTGGTGGTGAACAGCTGTTTTGAAGGTCTTGAGGGAAGAATGGGAAAGAATAGAGTGAGGGAGTTTATTCCAAAGGTGGGAAAAAAGAGGAATGAAAGAGTGAAGGTGAGCAGTGATTCGTGATTTTGGTAGTTTTACCAGAAGGGGATTGTTGGCAGACCTTGAGCGCCCCGCAGGAATGTGGTGGGGACAAATCGCAGAGAGCAGGGGGGCGAGGCTGGAGAGGAGACGTTAGAAGACAGAAAGACCACCGACCAGCATGCGGTGAGAGAGTGAGAAGCCCAAAGACTCAGCCTCATTGCGGGAGATGCCAATGATCCTAAATGACTTGGTTTCTACAGCGTGAAGCGGAGAAAGGTGGGAGGCAGGAGCACCAGCCCAGAGGGGAGAGCAGTACTCCATCAGGCTGTGGACAAAAGCTTTGTAAGTGGTAAGGAGCTCAGATGGGCCGAGGAAGGACTTTGCACGATGGAGGATTCCCAGTCGGCGACTGGCTTTGGAGGCGAGGTTAGAGATGTGGCTTTCTCAGGAAAGGTCATGGCTGATAGTGAGACCCAGAGGCTTGAAAGAAAGGACTTCTTCCAGAGGATTGTTGAGAAAGAGGATGGCGGGGGGGGGGGGTTCTAAACGGTCCTTTCGAAGAGACATCGTGAGAGTGTGAGATTTGTCCAGATTGAAAGACATGTTCCATGTGTTGGACCAGTTTGTGATTTTATCCAGATCTGCAGTGAGTGAAGAAGCTGCTGCTTGCCGGTCTGAGGGATGACAGATGGTATGGCAGAGGGTGGAGCCATCAGCAAATAGATAAAGAGGATTTTCTAGAGAGTCGGAGAGATCATTGATGAAAACCAGAAAAAGAACAGGGCCCAGAACGATACCTTGAGGAACTCCAGCCTGGACAGGAAGAGGGGATGAAAGAACTCCATTTAGGGCCACACGTTGACTGTGACAGGAGATGAAGTCTGTGAGCCATGAGTGGAGATGGCCTTGGATACCATGGGAAGTGAGTTTGGTGAGTAGGGCAGGGTGCCAGACTGTCAAAAGCAAGTGATATGTCCAGGGATATGGCTCTGATTTCCTGTCTGGCATTGAGGACCTCCATCCATTGTTGGGAGAGCAGAAGCAGCATATCCAGGGTAGTGACGTGGTCTGAAACCAAATTGATGATCAGAAATCAAACCATGGTATAAGAGGAAGGATTTAATGTCTGAAGCGATGATGGATTCCAGAACCTTGCTGATGATTGGGAGAAGGCTGATTGGTCGGGAGTTGCAGGGATCTGTTTTTGCACCTTTTTGTTCAGGGCAGTGATGTTTGCTGATTTCCAAGCAGATGGCAGATGACCTTGAGCAAATGAGAGGGTGAATAGAACAGAGAGAGGGTGAGCAAGAGCAGAAGCGCAGGCTTTGAGGACACGTGGGCTGATGCCGTCTGGACCGGTTGCAGAATATGAGTCGAGGTTTGACAGCAAGCTCTCCACCTTGTCAGGAGAAAAGGACACAGAGTCCAGGGACAGTTGGGTGCGACTGGGTAAAGTGGGTAGAGAAAGTGATGGGTTTTGGACACAAGATTTAGCTGCAAACACCGAGTTTAGGCATTCAGCTTTTTCATGTGCGGTATCAGGAGTGCTGCCATTTGAGGTAAGGGAGGGAAGGAGGGGGAACATACACCAGAAACAGATTTGATTAGACACCACCAGGATTTTGAGGAGGGAGAGAGATTTGAGAGTTCAGACTTGAGATGAGAAAGATGTTGTTTTCTGGCTCTCCTGAGGGTAGATACACACTTGTTCTGAGCTTTATGGAAAGGAACTGAGATTGCACTCAGTTGGGTTTGCTTTCCATGAGGCAAAGGCAAGTTATTTCAGGACAACTGCCTCACCACAAGCTTCAGTGAACCAAGGGCGGGAGGAAGGGTAGGACAACTGAACTCGAGAGGGGATAAATCTGTGCATGAGTAAGAGCAAGTTTCTTTGAAAGAATTCCCAGGATGAGTTGATGTTGGAGAAAGTAGCGATAGGAGACCAGTCTATAAGTTTGATGGCTGCTTGGAGACCCTGCCAGTCGGCTTGAGTGAAATGCCAGACTCGACGGCGGTGAGGTGGTTCTCTGATAACAGCCAGAGAGATGTCCACTTTGACAAGGATGTGGTCAGAAGAACCAATTGGAGCAGAGGAAGAGCAGCAGATATTGTCAGGGAAATTTGTCAAAATCAGATCCAGAAGAGATGGAGTACCATTGGTTGAGATCCGGGTCGGGAAGTTGACCGATTGAGTCAGACCCAATGAGTCGCAGAAAGCTTTTGCTGAGGTGCCAAGACAGGTGAGAGAGGTACCCACACCTGGCCAACTGGCATGATGACAATTGAAGTCGCCACATATGAGGAAGAGAGAGTTTGGATGAGAAGATGGAAGTTGTTCATGTTTTCGGATAGTGAGGTGTAGATGGAGTCATCACTGTTCGTTGGACGGTACAGTACACATATAAACATGAGGTGGGAGTGGAGGGAAGCTGTAGCCAGAGGTATTCCTGGGGGTGTTGGGGAGTGAGGGCAGTGCTTGGAGAGTGAGGAATAGAGTCTTTGATGAAGAGAGCATCTCCTCCACCAGGACGAGGCTCAGGTCTGTCATACCGGAGGAGGGAGTAACCAGGGAGAGATACTTGGGAGTCAGAGAAGTCTTGAGGGAGGAAAGTTTCTGTTAGGCAGATTATGTCTGGTTTGTCAGTGGCAACCTGTATGGAAAGATCTGAAAGGTTTGAGCGAAGGCCCCAGATATTTGAGGTCCACACTTTTAATGAAGAGGGAGGGGAGGAGGCTTTGGGTGCAGGGGGTGTGGGGGAGGTAAGGAGGGTTGTTGAAAGAGTGTGGGGGATTGCAGAATCGCTCGGGAGGGGGCCGGATGAGGAGGAGAAAAGGCTGTGTGGTACTGGGGGAGAGGGAGGACAAGAGAGGGGGAAGAGGGCAGTTGAGGATTTGAGGAGGTGGAGTGGAGAGATTGAGGTGAAAGGGCAGTGGACGGAGGCAGCTTTGTGGATGAGAGGGTGGGGGCAACTTTGAGAAGGATGAGTGGGGGGTTGAATGGTGGGAGAAAGGTGAGGGGGAGTTTTTGAGAGAGGTGAGAGGGAGGCTTGGAGGAGAAGAGTGGGATGGTTGCTTTGAGATTGAGGGGTGAGAGGGGTGAGTTGGCACTGAAGTTGGAAAAAAAGAATGGTTCATGGAAAGCGAACATTCATCACAAACTGGGTTTTTTTTTAAAGTTTTAGGTCAGAGATGCGATTTAACAATTCTTGATGGATGTAATAAAGGCGAATTCAGAGAATGGAGAGAAGAAATGCTGTAACAGTTGGATTTTTTAGGCAAGGTATGAAGGAAAGGTCGAATTGAGAGCAGTCTGTTTAAATAGCAGAAGAGTTGTGCAGTATGATACAGTAAAGAGTACCACACGTGTGAAAGAGGAAGATGAAGCATTATAAGAGATCGTTTTTATTATTATTAATGTTTGAGAGAGTTTTCAACAGATTCGGTCATGGAGTGTTGTCGAAAAAAATCGAGGAAGAAGAAGAGGAGAAGAAGAGGAGATGAATAAGAAGAAGAAGAAGAAGAAGAAGAAGAAAAAGAAGAATCGAGAGTCGTGAGTCAGGAAGGAGAAAGGTCGCATTTTTTTGTTTGTTTTATTTTTATTTAAGATAAGAAATACAGTGATTAGTTGGGAGGGATGGGGGACATTAGGAAAGTGGGGAACATAGAAATTGAAGGTAATGGGGAGAAAAAAACAAAACACGATCGTACACCGAGGGGAACCGGTAGGCCTCAAGCCTCCAGGGTAGGCCTCAAGCACCCGGAAAGACAAGGTCGACAAAATCTCACCAAATAGCACGATTTTTGAAACAAATCCTAACTAGGAACACACAGCAACATGTAAGTGAGAAAATAAACAGTTCAAATGGCACAGATAACGACCGGAAACTTAACTTTGAGATCATCAGCAGAGAGCCCTGAAGGAGACCTGTTGACGCTCCAAACCCAGAACCGGAAGTCCGAAGTCTACAGGGGGGTGGTTGGAGGTTTGACCCCGCAAAATAGGTATTTGCTCTCTTCTCCAAAACTACGCGCGCGCGCGCCCACACACACACACACACACACACACATACACACACACACACACACACACACACACACACACACACACACACACACACACACACACACACACACACACACACACAATTTCGATGAAATTTGACTGCAACCTTCATCACCCATGATGTACCAAAGGGTATTGACCACATCAAAATGTGCACTCATTTAGGGGTCATTTAGGAGTGAGGCAAGTTTGAGAAATAAGCCTTGTGAAGAAAAAGAAGAGGAAAAGAAGAAGAAGAAGAAGAAGAAGAAGAAGAAGAAGAAGAAGAAGAAGAAGAAGAAGAAGAAGAAGAAGAAGAAGAAGACTTGACATTTTCCTAATGGAAAATAAGGAAAATGATGTATTTCTACAATATTAAAAGCTTTTAAAGGAAGAACCATTTCATTCAATCAATATTCAGTGTCGAGGTGTTGAGAAAAGGAAGGGATAAAGAACGGATGAAGGAAGGTAATTTTGGCAGAACAACAAGTTTGTGATTTTTTTTGGAGTTAAAAGAGTTTGTTTTTTTTTGGAAACGAGGAGGGTTAATAAGATAAAGTCGAGGAAGCTGAAAGGACAACACTTGGGAGAAAGAAAGCGGAATGAGGCATGTGGTGTTAAAGCAGAGGCAGAATTTGAATGGCAACTAGCTGAGGCCTGGGCGAGTAGGCCCGACTCTCATCGGGACACAAATTTAACAATACAACACAAGGTACGGTTAAACATGGAAAATTGGAAGAAAACACAAACATCAACATAGGGATGAAAAGATAACATGAAAACAGTTAGGACAGATCTGGTCTGGAAAACCAAGCTTTGATGAACTGGAAGGAGGAACTGCACGATCCAACATCCAAAGTGCTCAGATCCGGAACCGGAAAAATGTGGACCAAAAATGTTGCCCAGGTGACCCCACAATAATATGTGAATAATTGGGGCCGTTAATGATGTACATTTCATGATACATTATCTACCACCAACTTTTGTTGGCGCGTCTTGCACTTTTGTAACTATCCCGTCGGCAGAACGTATTGAATGCCTCTCGGAGAGGTTGTTAATTTTTTGGTTGCTGTTAATAATCCATGGCAGAAACATTTCCAAAACAGCTGGCAAAAAAGCAAACAAGTGTTCACAGTTTGGCACGTAATGTAAGCGAAACAGCTTACACAGGTATTTTTGTTTTGCATTGCAATGAGCCAGAAGTTGCTGGCTGGCAATGTGGACTGCATCCTGGCATGTTCATTGCGTGCCTTTACACTCGTGCTGACGTTTTATGAATGCAGCTTGTCATACAATGTCATTGTAATGGCCAAGGCACGCTGGGATGCCACTTAAATGAGCGGTTTCAAGCCATAGAGGTATTGCAATTGTGAGCTATGTGCCATAAACATGATGTCTCCTTTATTCAATTTGAGTAATTCTATCTTCGGTCACATTTAACAAAATCGATTCACGAAGGTATAATGGCCGCAGATGTCGAATATGGCTTGGCCTGTGACAATGCAGCATGTTCATTGTGGGTTGGAGGTGTTAGATTTATTTACTTATTTAGTTACGGAGTTGCACGTCCTACCGTACTAGTTGCATGGAAAGGGACCAACTCATTGTACAAAACTGGAGGCAACGTGCGGTTTATGTCTCTCAATAAAATATCCAAATGTGTAATTCTGACTTATGGACAAGTGTAATTAATTCGCTGATCACAATTACATTCCATGGGCCATTAGGTTTGATTCAAACCAACAGATGTTCGTTCTGTTAAGGAAAGACTGTGTCACAGAAATGAAGCTCAAAATGATGATAATGCAAGTGGTAGTGGAAGGAATTAAAAAAGAACAGATTCTTAACTCATTTCATTAAACTGTCCTCTTTAAAGAGGCAGGGACATTCCTGACATCATTCTTACCAAAAGTGGGTATTTAATCCAAGGAAAAATATTTATATAAAACAGAGACCCACATACCAAGCTGGATGCAATCCATCCATTGGGACCATACTCTGCACACAGCATCAGTGATGCCAAAGCAGTCATCTGGGCTATTGGGCACAATCCAAGATAGCTCACCACTCCCACACAGGATACTCAAATAGCTCAATGATCCCAGTAAGCTGGTATTCATTTTGCCAACCTCAAAAGGATGACTGGCTGAATCAACTCCACCTGGTACTAATTCAATGGCTGAGCAGGATTTGAACTCAGGGACGGAGGATGCCAAGCCCACCTCCCTAAGTATTAAGACAACACCAGGCATGCATATGCAATGCACCGCACATAATACCTCAAGTATTGCAACAGAACACCCAAAATTGAATGAACCTAGTTTTTCCATCTGTACCTTTGGTTGCCATGTTAGTGTATGCCTACTGTATGTACCTTTGGTTGCCAAGCTCGTGTGTTCCCATCTGTACCCAAAATTGAAAAGAACCCAGTTTCAAATCTCATATACCATGGGGTTGTCCATTGCCATTGAATGAAATAGTTCAAAGATGTCCCTCTTATCCTGAAAGTGATGTATGTCGAAGCTCCTCCATCAGCTTTAACTAAAAAGAAAATTCTCCAAAACTACCAGTGCATGCATATATTTCCCACCAAAAAGCAGCACATGCTGTCGGAAAGTGTCAAACTGTGACGTTTCGGACAGTATGGCAATACTTGCTTTGTTGCAATGCAAAGGACCTTGCACCTATCTGCAAGGCAATGCACCTTGCTCTATTACTGCTTCTGTTTCTCATTAGTTCACGGACAAAAAAAAAAACATTGAAAATGTAAAGGGGAAAGTCCAGAGCCAGGAATGAAACCCAGGTAGGACTCGGAGTGGTGGGAATAGGAATATAAGTTGCATGACGACAGCGTAATCACTCAATCCATGCAGAGGGTACACTTGTTTGAACTGCCAGCCATACTTAATTGTACCTCGTGAGAGAATAAAATACCGATTTGGTGACTTTACTTTGTTCATCGCCGAGTTTGGGTTTGAGTCTTATCTAGTCTGGCTGGTTTGGAATTGCCGTATGAAGTGCTGCTTCATTATTTAGGGATCCCTGGTTCAAATCCCATATACACTGATGATTTTTCCATTATCTACCAACGTCCTTGCAATGAGTGGAAAAATACACTGTTGCCTTCTAATGTCTTTATTCTCAATGTGATCTTGGCACAAAGCTTTTCCATTAGCCTTAGATTGATGGAAAACAAAAACAAAATAAAAAAAACCGAGAAAAAGGCATTTTACATGAATGTGTCGATGGATATGCCTCCACGTTAGATGCCAGCCCACTGTTACGTTTGATTACAGAGAGGGAGAGAGAGGAAGAGAGGAAGAGAGGGAGAGAGGGAGAGAGGGAGAGAGGGAGAGAGGGAGAGAGGGAGAGAGGCAGAGAGGCAGAGAGGCAGAGAGAATAATTTTCAAAGGGCACATGACCTTTATCATTTGATCTGTTGAATGAAAATTCGAATCAGTTAATCTTTGTATTGCTGTCCATACTCCTGCCAAGTTTGGTTGAAAGTGATTGAGAAGTTATTTTGGTAACAAATGCGATTCAATTGAAGGGCACATACCCTCTGACCTTTCAAACTCAAAACGTAATTAGTTCATCTTTGCATATTACATTATTCTTACTTGCATATGTCTATGTCTATGTCTATGTCTATGTCTATGTCTATGTCTATGTCTATGTCTGTCTCTGTCTCTGTCTCTCTCTCATGTCATCTTTTCCTGCTTGTTCTTTACCATGTGTGTCCAACTGTCACCTGGCTGCCGTACTGTCAGTAGTTTGATTTCTATTTTAACCCTCCATCACCTCGCTCTCCCATGAGGCTCGATCTTGTATCGGGAGGGTAAGCAGGGGAGGGGAGGGGGGGTGTAATCGAATAAATCTCAATTTGCAAATCTCAGTTTAATTTACCTTTGCAAACCTAAGTGTTGCATCGCAAAAATGGCCATGATGTATTATCGAGCTCATTTGTCAACAATAAATATCGCAATGTATCATACTCTGCCACAAAGACAGGCAGGGCCTTGATGTGCAGTTTGTTGTCAATACCCATCTGGGGACGTCAGGGCATCTAAAGTCCAGGGTAGATTGCTCCTGCATCGTGGATTGTGTGCTGTTACAATACCCAAATTATCTCTCCCATTTTGCAGTTCCCATTTTCGACAATCGAGTCTTGCAGGAGTCGAGAGAACTGTTCAACCACTTAAGCCTCTTCACATCAAAATGATCCCTTCTTCAGGCCCTTGAATACATTTGGAATTCAAGTGGTTAAAAAAAAAAAAACTGTTGGCCGACTGTAAAACAAGAATATGTTTAGGAATAAAATCAATTTACAGTGAGGACCACAATAGGTGTTTTAAACCATGGATTGCGTTATGAAATCAAAACAAAAATAAATTTTCTTCCTTATTTGCACTCACAACAAATTTACTGTGTGCGTAATTCATTTTTCTTTTAAAATACAATATTTTATCAAATGACGTAAAAGGTTTTCTACCTTTGTACCAATGCGCTGGTTAAGACAATAATAATCCACTTCATTGTAAAACACCCACATGTGGAAGCAACCAGCAGTTTGAGCTTTGCACACAAATAAATAAATAAATAAATAAATAAATAACTCCACCAGTCCAGGTTAAAGACAAAGAAGGACATTCGAGGAAAGAGCAAAATCCTCACCTCTTCATCTGGAACATTTTCCTCCCAAATTACCCTCCATTCTCATGGTCCCATTCTCACCTACCCTTACACCTCACCTTGTCAGGGAGATAAACGAAGGTCTCGTCATGGGAATCAAGAGTGTGAAGGACAGCACGCAGATGGAATGACAGCTTTGACACACCTGGATATGGAGGAAATGGGCACTTGGACTTTGCAGTGTCTTGGATGACTTGGGTAAATGAAAACGATCCTTGCCTGAAGCAGAAAATAAACAACAAACACATACACACACCAAAAAATCCAGGAGAGCAATGCTAGTAACCCCTGCGACCCATGTCAAATGATCATTTCTCATCACAAAAAATGCTGCGGTAACATATCTACACGTCAGGCTACTTTCACGCTAATGGCGGTCGGTAATGGCCACTGGGCGGTAATTCGGGCAGTGTCGCAGATGCTCCATGGCATATATTAATACGGTGGAGTGGTGGAGCTGCAAGCTCTTGACAGAGCAATGAGCTGCTCACGGCAAGTTACGTACGTTCATAACATCAAGAACGAATCCCAGACAGGTCGCCGCTGCAACACAAGGTGCGGACATTTCTGCTGAACAGCCATGGGAATGCAAATGGCATCAATGATTTCGATGCAACAAGGATTACCAACTCTACAAATTTACTCAATCCCACTAAAATGATGGTATCGAATCAGCAGATTTTCCCACCACACTATGCCAAATGGAAAGGACACTGCCAAAGCACACCCATCATGGTGAACAAGCAAGCACCATTTTCAAGTTTGTCTGTCAGGGATCTTAGGTGCAGCTTACGTATGAGTAGATTGTTAAAGCCTAAAAGTGTAGATTTGATATGAAAGAAAGTGGTAAGGGATGTGTAAAAGGCCACAGAAATAATTCCATGACGTCCTGTATTTTACACGCAGATCATATTGAGAGCGGGATTTCAAGACTGATAATTTCAATCGATGATGGCTAAGTTGAGATGACGCCGAGGAACCGTGCAGTCGAGCCTTCGTGGGTATCACGGCGCTGGAAGCAGAACAGCATCCCGATCCATAACTGAACGGTGTGCGTATGCTATTGAATGATTTATTAAACTCACAATTATCATATTATCAGCGATGAAAATAAAGTGAGTGCCCCCTGTCTGCAATACCACTACACTTTTTGTGCAATGTATCGTTTATTAAAAATTGCAGTGAAACCATCAATTTGTAGAGGAAGGAAGATACCGAACTGCTGGGTGCGGAAGGAAGGGGTGGCGGTGGAAATGAAGTCACGTGCGTTTTGCAGGATCCTGAAAAGGAAAAGCAGCAATTAGCTCACTATAGTTCTACAGTACCTTGAAGATGTCCAAACAAGCGCAAAGAGAACCAAGATGTAATTTTTTTTGTACTGCGTATACTGCATAAAAGAACAACGTCTTATCCGTGACCAAAAAAAACTGGGTTTACTGTATTCCAACATGACACATCTATAGAAGGTATCTTACACGCAAGGAAAATGTCACCGAAATTAAGATGTGTTGGCAACAGACAAATGTCACAATTAAATCAAACAAGTACTGCATTAAATATCGTGATTCAACCTCCACCAGAGTTTTTGACGCTCGATGATATTACTCAAGGACTGCCTTGCGATTCCATCCTCATTAAGCGGATGTTCACGACTCGCTCGTCTTACCTTCTTAATTTTGAGCACTCGTCCTCACTGTGTTATCCAACCGCCTTGGATGAAAAAAGACGATGAAAGACTTTCATTCAAACTCCATTTAAACACTGTATAGCATGCAATCATATAGCGTGACAGGATTGCGGATTGCAGGGATGCTCGTGGATCGGTCCTCCAGCTTCCTTCAGTGACAATTTTGTGAAAGACAGATTCTGCAATTCATAATAAATTTTCAGGATTTTTATTATTATTAATACAATTGCTTGGGAGAGGTCTTTCACCAAAAGGTATAACCACAACCGAGCTTGCGTCGTCTGGAAAGATAAGGTCTCTGCATCTAATTGGACCAATTATAGTACTGTAAACGTACATACACCGCACTACCCTTTTTGGTCCTTGAAAGAAGTGGCGTGCCTTAAAGAGCAAATAAAATGGCTGATATTGTTTTAAATCGTTATGACAGTGATTTATTCAACACGGAGTTAAGCAAATGCCTGGTGTTGGCTTCATAGTTAGGGTGGTGGGCTTGGTATCCTATGGATCCTGAGTTCAAATCCCACTTGGCTGTTGAATTAATACCAGGTGTGGTTGACTCTGCCTGTCATCCTTCTGAGGTTGGCAAAATGAGTGCCAGCTTGTTGATATCCTGACCCGTCCCGGAATGGTGACCCGTCCAGGATTGTGCCCAATAGCCAAGGAGACTGCTTTGGCAGCACCAACACTCTGCACAGAGTATGGTCCCGATCGATGGATGGTGAAGCAAACATACAAAAAATGGCTTCCAGCAGGGGTCAGTACTGCGCAATGGGACACCATTTTGCTGTAAATCGGTAACACAATGGCATAAAGTTTTGGCCGACATTCCATAGTGAACGGTAATAAGCTCTTACCTGGGCATGACTACTATAATATTAGCTGGTATTATATCGAAACTTTACCATTAATGGCCAGGTTTTTTTTGCCAGACAAAATTGTTGACAACTTTAGCTAGTTTTACTTCATTTGGGAAAGTTCTTCGAAATCTCAACTTCAGGGGAAAGAAAAACAAACGGGACAGCTGGTAATGAATGCGAATATGAAGCGGGAATTAAACATAAAATGCCAATCTACCGTTATCTCCTGTCTTCTGCGGAAATGAGGATGGGAAAAGGAAACAGAATTAATGGAACAATCTCTGACAACATGGAGAATGGCATTTGGGCAAACACGCCAGCACTGCAGCTCACTCCAACACTCCCACAGACTACAAGTCATGACAATGAGAGGTAATCCGTACACTCCCATACCTCCTCATGCACCACATTCACCAGTGCCATTTCTAACTTGTGGTTCCACTACCACTGGTGTGTAGTTAGCAATCCAGAGAGGCAGGTAAACATGTGTGTTGAAAAACAAGACATTAGACAATCTCAAATGCATTCAGAAGCAAACCATACCGAGCCCGCAGACTCGTTCATGATTGCTTGTGTGTAAAGAAAAACATACATGTAGATATAAGAGAGATGGCTGTCCGTTTGTCTGTTCGCAGATGATGCCGATTGGCTGTGTGAGGCGAGGTGCAATGTGATTGGCTCCTGGTAAGATTGAATAATGTATCGGAAAGGTTGATTAAAAGCTGATATTCAAAACATGATTTACATATTTGACGGTTGAAACTCATGGGCAAAATAATTATGTCGAAATCTGGAGTGAAATCGGAAATCATTTTCGGAAAAAGCGATTTTTTTCCAACATAATATCTATCTACAATGAATGGATGCAGTGTGTGTGTGTGCGTGTGTGTGCGTGTGTGTTGTTCATAATGTGTTCTCACTGCTAACTCCCCTAACCCCAACGCTCTCTCTCTCTCTCTCTCTCTCTCTCTCTCTCTCTCTCTCTCTCTCTCTCTCTCTCTCTCTCTCTCTCTCTCTCTCTCTCTCTCTCTCTCTCTCTCTCTCTCTCTCTCTCTCTCTCTCTCTCTGTCCCATCGTTGCTCTACCCCCTCCCAATACAGTCGAGCATCCTCTTCCCATCTCTCTCTCTCTCTCTCTCTCTCTCTCTCTCTCTCTCTCTCTCTCTCTCTCTCTGTATCCAGATGGTGGTTATCTCTGGACAGTGGTTATCTCCATACGTGTCTGGACGGTGGTAATGTCCAGGCGGAGTTTGTCTCCATACGTGTCCAGATGGTATTTATCTCCGGATGTGTCTGGATGGGAGTTTGCCTCCGGATGTGTCTGAGCGGTGTTTATCTCCGGACAGCTTGGCTCCGGATGCATCCAGGCAGTGTTTATGTCTGGACAGGAGTTTATCTCCGGAGGTGTCCGGGTGGTGTTTATCTCGAGATGCTTCTGGATGGTGTTTATCTCCAGATGCGTCTGGGCGGTGTTTATCTCTGGACACATCTGGGCGGTGTTTATCTCCAGATGCTTCCGGGCGGTGTTAATCTCCAGATGCGTCTGGGCGGTGCTTATCTCCGGATGCTTCCGGGCGGTGTTTATCTCCAGATGCGTCTGGGTGGTGTTTATATCTGGACGCATCTGGGCGGTGTTTATCTCCAGATGCTTCCGGGCGGTGTTTATCTCCAGATGCGTCTGGGCGGTGTTTATCTCTGGACGCATCTGGGCAGTGTTTATCTCCAGATGCTTCTGGGCGGTGTTTATCTCCAGGTGCGTCTGGGCGGTGTTTATCTCTGGACGCATCCGGGCGGTGTTTATCTCCCGATGCGTCTGGGTGGTGTTTATCTCTGGACGCATCCGAGCGGTGTTTATCCCCAGATGCGTCTGGGCGGTGTTTATCTCCAGATGCGTCTGGGTGGTGTTTATCTCTGGACGCATCTGGGTGGTGTTTGCCTCCAGACGTGCTGAGGCAGTGTTTGTCTCCAGACACGCCCAGGCGGTGTTCATGGCTGGAAGGCTTGGCTCCAGTCGCGTTCGTCTCAAAACTGTGTTTATCTCCGGACATGTCTGGGCAGAGTTTGTTTTCGGGTGTATTTATAGCATGACCAGTAGAAAATAGATTTCAGACATTATTTGGTTTCCATTTTCACTGTTATTCTATCCATAAGCATTTTGATGAGACAGTATGAATCATAATTAACGCTCCACCCCACGACTGCCTTCCCTTCCTCTCACCTCTCGCTGCCTTCCTTTTCCCCACACTTCCTCACTCTCCATCCCTCTCTCTCCCCCACCCCTCTTTCTCTCCCCCCCTCAGTATTCCCGTCAGCAAAGCGTAGGGTGGTATTTTCTAGTTTTATATAATTGTGTCCACGAAACGGAGGTACAATGGTTCCAAAATTCATTTTTTCACTCTTTTAGAGGCGATTATTGTATGCCTGATTTTATTTTCCACCACCAGTCATAAATTCACATATTATTACATGACGGACATGTAATTCACATATTATGTGAAGTAAATAAACAGTACAATTGGCTTGGTCGTGAAATGTCTGTATCCGTAATTAATTAGTCATGAGGCCGCCGGGGAAATTACCAAGAGATAATTATTATGCACATGTCCACTTTAAAGAGGTTACGTACACGTATACTATAAAGTTATATGAAGTGTACACGTACACTTTCGTACACCCAACATCACCTCTGAGTTTATGTACATTATAAAAACGAAAACAATGCGTCGAAACTGAACAATGTACATTTTCATTTCAACGAAAATAGTCATGATAAATATTTGAAGTCTTTAATGTCCAAAAAATTGTCCTTTTATCGGTGTTTTGAATGTATGCAAAGATGATGTCTCGCAGTGTGTTCAGTTACCAAGCGGCTCGCTAGTGCTTGCCAAGCCAGTTGTTCCTTATCAACGGTTTTGAATGGAGTGCTTGCTTGACTGCTTAAGCCACTTGGTGAGCACTGCACGAGAAACTTGGTAACTGAACACATCCCTGATTCATTACATGGTGACAAGGATAAACATCTACACCATGAATTATTTCGGCCATATCGATGAATTCGTTCCTTCGGGGAGGATATTTTGACATGACACGAGGAAAGTTCGAGGCGATGAAAGGCAGGCTGGAAAGAATCGAAAGTGGGTTTTATTTGATTTATTTATTACTTTCACCAAACATGGTTAAAAACGCTGAACTGACTGAACTGACTGAAAAAATTCAGTCAGTGACACAAAATACACTCGAATACCGAGATAGTCATTTATTGACGAGTAATGATATGGAGGTTCCAAGTCATAGAACTTTAAACTGAGTGATTGTGGTGACACAATATTAAATATGAGACTTTGGGGGAGGGAAGATAGTTGGAGAATGTTGGGGGGGTAAGGTGGGGAGATTAAGGAGCTGTGGTTGGGGGGTGGGGATTTCGGAAGGGCTTGGAAGGCTTGGCGTGGGGAGGTGATTGAAGTCATCGGGCTGGGGAAGAGGTTGAAACTTGGGGGTTTGAGAGTTGGGGTTGATGACTTAGGGCTTGTGAGGAGTGTGTGTGTGAGGTGAAGGAGGCTGGGGGGGGGGGAGTGGACTTAAGGACTTGAAATCAGATTTTACATTGCACAGATGTTCTGCAGGTACAACATATATACATATATATTCCTAGAATACCTCCTAACTCTCATGGTGAGCATCAGCTGTGGATGATGTTTCACCTGGTAAAACCGCATAATCCGCAAAGAACAAAAGCCTGATCAAGTTTTTCAGTACTTGGACATGCTAAATAAGGTGATGTGGAAGAGTGATGTATAAGACTGCTTCAATCGTGCAAACCTTCCAGAAATTTTTTTAAAATAATCTTTAAAATTATCATTTGGTTTAAATTGAAGTATATACAAAAGCACTGCACGGGGTATCATATTATACGAGCTCTCTAGTTTATAAATATACATTATACATGCTTTAAAAACTAAAAAATTACTTTATGAAATCCAACCAAATTTTGCATGTTGCCTTAAGGGTATCCCAAGTATGGTTTCTGTTGGGGTAGCGTTTCTGGGAGGAGGGGGGTACAAGATGAGGGGAAGACCCCATTTCCCATTTCTCTCTATGTAAATGTGAATCATACAGCACACCCCCGATGGTAGCCGGTATTACAGATCATCTTCTTAATAATATCATAATACCATTTCTTTCATGCCATTATGGTGCATAGGGCTGCCAAGGCAGTTTCATTGGCAAGGAGTGCAGTCATATTCAGGAAGTCACTCAGACACAGGTTACCCCAAATGGTTATTACACCCTGATACACTGGTACTCATTTCGCTGACATCAGAATGATGACAGGCTGACTCAACCCCACCTGGTGTTAATTGAACGGCACACAAAGGGTCGAAATCAGGACCCGAAGGTCCCAAGCCAGCCACCTTCAATGCCAAAGCCAACACCAGGCTGCAAATCATCTTCTTATATAAAGAAATTTTAAACAACTTCACAACATGCATTATGGTGATGTTGAAATCTGATTGAGAATAACTTGAAATTTTCAAAATGTTTCATTTCACTCGTTTTAAGTGGATATTTAAACCAAATAATTCAACAATGAGCTTCACAGCAAAGTGGAAGTGCTTTTTGCTCGTGCCATATGCAGATATAAGCAGCAAGGATAGTTGACGAAAGTGATGTTGGCTATATCAATTTCAGTGACGAAGCTAATGTTAGCTCTGTCAGTCTCACCAAACCTTCCATTTCCTCACCCATTTCATCCCTCCTTTGAAATAGATAAGTAACATGCAGGTGGCTTTTCAACTCTTCCTTT
Organism: Eptatretus burgeri; assembly: GCF_056783735.1. Classification (NCBI taxonomy): domain Eukaryota; kingdom Metazoa; phylum Chordata; class Myxini; order Myxiniformes; family Myxinidae; genus Eptatretus; species Eptatretus burgeri. Next base: position 14,398,481 of record NC_140974.1, read on the forward strand.
GGTATCTTCAGTCCACCGGATCTTGACCGATCCAACAGATCTCAAAGAATATCTGTCTCTGTATCTCTGTGTCTCTTTGTCTCTCTGTGTCTCTGTCTCTCTCTCTCTCCCCCTTCCTTCATCTCCTCATCCTTTCTGTCATTTTCAACTTCACCAACTTCATTCTTGCCTGTAGTCTCAACTCCTCAAGCCCATTCCTCTTTCCTCACATCTTCTGCTCAATGCCTTCAAATCATTTTTAAACTCCTGGATCTCCCTCTGCCTCATGCTCAACCTTGCCTCCTTTTCACCCCCCCCATCCCACCCCCTCAATCTACTATTTCACACCAAATGTTACATATGCATGCTCAAACACAATATCATCCTTCTTCCTCTATATATCCTCAACCCTTCCTTTCAAACTCTCAAGCAATCCACGTGCTACCTTATCCATCCTCCCCCATGCTTTCCTCTGACACACCTGGCCACCTCACTCTCTGTCACCTCATCTCCTCTGTAAACTGCTGAAGTACAACCCCAGGACCAGCAACACTGTGTACAACCTGCCTGCTTCACCCGCTCATCTTACATGCTCTTTTTCAAAGGTACTGCATTGTTACTTCCTCTTCACACATTTGAAGCCCATAACCCATCTGACTCTAGTGAATCTTCATGCCAATCACATGACCGGAAGTGTGTCACAATGGCTGACTTATTCAATTTTTTGGAAAATCGTGTAAATTCCTTCAAAAATGTTCTTCTCCAGACACACCAGTCAGAATGCTACCAAATTTGGGTTAGAACATTCGGTCAGGGTCCTAATATTAAATTATGGAGGTTATGCCGATCGCATGACCGAAAGTGTGTCAAAATGGCCAACTTAGCCAACTTTTGGGAAAATCGTATTAATTCCTTTAAAAAAATCTTCTTCTCCAGACACACCAGTCAGAATGCTACCAAATTTGGGTTGCAACGTTAGGCCAGGGTAGGCATCTTAAATTGTGGAGGTCATGCCTCTCAGATGACTTCTCTCTTCATCAGCATGGAAGTGTGTCAAAATGGTGGACTTGGTTAATGTTTGGGAAAAATCACATAAATTCCTTCAAAAACCTTCCTCTCCAGACCCACCAGTGATAATAGTACCAAATTTGAGTGACAACATAAGGCCAGGGCCCAGATAAGTTACATGTCCAGTGGTCTTCTCTTTCTTTCTTTTTTCTTGTCGAAGAGCTTGTTTTCAACTCCTGGAAACCTTTCATTTTATCACAAATATTCACAAATTAAACCTTTCATTTTATCAAATAACATCACAATATGTCTCTTTCACTGAAGCTCCTGTTCACACCCACGCTTTTCGAGAATCTGATATCCCTCTCCATGCACACCACTGCACCAGTTCACACCCACAACCCATCCGACTCCAAGTCAATAAGAGGATTGAATATCCACCAAACTCCCATCCACACCCACCTTTCTCAAGAATCTGACATATACTGTATATCAGCTACATTTAGAAGGGAGGTAATTGGAGTTTAGTGACCTTTACACTGTCAAAAACACTGGATAAAGGTGAGCAGGCATGGTGTTACAAGTGCAGAGGAAAGGTATCCTCAGAACCTGTGCAAATAACAGGGTCAAAAGGGATGAGCTTTTGGGTGGTAGGTTGGACACACACACACTACATCATCCTGGCCACGAAGCTTAATCATATAAATCACTGAAATCTTCAGACTGAAGATGTTTTCATTTCAAACCCAGATGCTAATCTTTTTATTTTTCGATCATTCATTCTCCCTGAGGATTCTATGTGGGAAATATTTTATGGGAGGTGATTCTGTATGAAGTTCTTGTTAGGCAGGAGACGGTTTCTTCCAACAACAAATTTAAACTAAAAATGACAAACTAGAGAGTTGGTTCATCATATTTCACAAAATAAACCTTTAAGTTCATCAAATGACATCACTCCATATTTTCAACACTATGGGAAAAGGCAAACAAGAAATAATATTTTTATAATTCATATTATGCCGAAATAGATACAGTACTGTATACATCTTCTCCCACAATGGGACTTCCTGATTCAAAATACGAAGGAATCAAATGAGCTCCTGATGGTGCAAAGCTTGGAATGACGCCACCGGGCAACAAACGTACACCAGCACAGAATAATCATGAATTCAGTTGCAATCTTTAATAGGCCAAAAGAGGCATTTTTCATGGGATATGCTCCATTCCTCTGAGCTCAACTGTCTGCTCGCTCGCCAAACTCCAATGGCAGAGATGAGTTCAAGAAAAATGTTTTTACCTTGTAATTATTATGCCATGTTGCCATCTTCATGTCACACCATAGGGATGTGCTTGACATAAATATGCAGCGATCAAACTACGCCCATGCACCTCTGCAACACAGTCTCTTATTAACCCCCCTTAATTTCAAAATTGCACGCAATAAGTGTCCACCAAAAAATGTTCCCTGTAACTTGGGTAATGAATGTAACATGAAAATTCTGGCAGAATTGTGATACCCATTTGAAAGGAGTCTCATATTGGTATTTTGAAGGTTTGCTGAGACTTTGACACCAAAGTCTTACTTTTTAACCAAGGCACTGCTGAGTGCAAGCACATTAAGTGGACATCTAGAATAAAGCTCTTGAGCTTGTCTATGTATATACGATAAAGAGAGACCCACACACATCTGTCACCTGTCAATTCATAATTGAGGGAATAACCAATCAGCTCTCACATAATCAATTAAACCCAGGTGGCTAGGATTATAGAAATATATTGACTCATCCCATGCTCCTCGAGCCAAAAAAGCTGCATAAAGCAACTAGGAAAGGCGACCAAGGTAAGGCTTTGCTGTTTCAAACCCTTCCCAGAGTTCCTCCACAGCGGTAAAGACTTTCACAAACAGTACACACATGATAATCCCAATGTTACAAACCCCCTCAGCTCAAATCATCTATTTCTCTGACCATGTGTTATTTCCAATCTCTGACCGTGTATTATTAAAGCGTGCATGGAGTATGTTCACAGTTTTTCCAATGTTTGTTTGGTTGTTCGTTTCCAAGCCATGGCCATACATGGCAAAACTGTTTTCACAGTCACTGAATATATCGATCGACTTGAACAAAGTTAGGCGACAGTCGCCTGCGTTTGGCCCCGCACCGTGTTCCTTGGGCGATGGCTCACTCACTGAAAATGTGCAATTATATTTTGATTTTTCCCAATTTTCTATGATCTTCTTTCATGATACAACACATTACTTCAGGTCAGGTCAGGTCAGATATGTGACCTGCTACAGGTACCATGTAAACCTGTACTAACATGTTCCATGGTCGGGTTGTCGGCGACTAAACCGTCTCTCCCACCAGGTTTTCTGGTGAGGAGGGTGTTTGGATATGGACACCCAGCAGGATTAAAAACAAAACGTGTCAAAGGGTGGAGGAGCTCCTTGTGAGCCAACGGCCATCCATATCTAGTGCCCAACTGTGTCTGCGGACGTCCTCCTGCAGTTGGGTTACTTTTTTATAAGGAGGTTGGTGGCAGGATTTGCACTCCGCCACCGTAAAACCCTTCATTCCGTAAAACACACAAACGCAAAAAAATCTGAAAACTCACTCCGTGGGAGTACCTCCTGTGCAGCTTCCCTTCGCAGGGCAGCTCACCGGATGGCGGGATTGGGGCAAAGCCTTCAGGACCCCCAATCTTTGATGAAAGGAGGGAAACCACGGGGTAACCGCCCTGGGTCAGATTGCGGGATAGTGTGTCGGAGTGGTGCTGAGGTGTCGTCCACCAGACGGCGGTCTCCTTGGGTTAACCTGAGGTGGTCCCTTCGGGTGGGTGCCTGGAATCTCCTATCCCTAAGAGAGGATGATAACCTGTCTCTGTTATCATCTGAGCTCAAGCGTTTGGACATCCGTATTGCAGCTCTCTCTGAGGTTCGGAGATGGGATTGTGGTGACATAATGTTGGGTGGTTACACCTAGTATTGGTCTGGTCACTCTTATGGTTACTATATCCAAGGAGTTGCTGAAGCAGTGTCCAATAAGCTGACCCCAATGATAATTGAGATAACACCGGTCAACGAGCGTATTATGAGACGAAGGATTCGTCACTCCTTCGGTGTCATTTCCCTGGTCTCTGTCTATGCTCCGACTGAGGCGAGTGACCTCACCGTGAAGGACACACTCTATGCCACGCTCGAGTCTGTGGTTGATCAGTGCCCCAGACGAGATACACTTCTAGTCTTGGGGGATTTCAATAGATCGACTGGAACTGATAGGGATGGTTATGAGATGCGTGTTGGTCCCCATGGGTCAGGAACTATGAACCAGAATTGCACTAAGTTCCTTGACTTTGTAAGACGTCATGGACTTAGGGTGGCCGGTTCATGGTTTCAGTGCCCACAAGCTCATCGCTGGACTTGGTATTCCAACGCTGGCGGTGTGGCAAAGGAGATTGACCATGTCCTCGTTGATGGTCGCTGGAGGATGATCCAGAACTGCAGGGTCTACCGGAGTGCTCAGTTCCTCAATACTGACCACAGGCTGGATGTTGGCAAGCTCAAGGATGAGAGAGAAGCTGAGGAGTTTGCGAACAAGCTGAGTGGATACTTAGGGGGTCTGGGTGCTTTGGGGGTCCTGAAGAGTTATGGATTACCTTCAAGACCACCGTCCTTGATGTTGCCAGTGGATGTCTTGGAACTCACCGCAGGGAAAAGAAGAATTTTGTCTCTCAAGGGACACTGGATACCATTGACCAGAGGTGCAGGGCCAGGCTGAATGGCAGAGCTGAGCTGTTCAGGGAGCTGAGGCGTAAAACTGGACGTAAGCTAAGGGTGGACAAGGAGGCCTATGTGCGAGGAATCTGTGAGGGGTGGAGCATCACCTGTGGACAGGTGATTCTCGTCCCGCTTACAGGGGAATTCGCGCATTGCGTTCATCAAAGCCCATCCCTCGGAGCACTGTAGTTAGAGCAGAGAGTGATAGGCTCTTAACAGAGGAGTCTGAAGTGAAGGCCCGCTGGGCCAGTTACTTTGAACAGTTGTACCAGGCTGATCCACCAGCTGTCGAGTTGGATGTCAATGGTGTAACAATCCCTGTTACTGACCCTCCGATCAATTGTGGTGCACCTTCACTTGTGGAAACACGGGCTGCGGTGAGCCGGTTGAAACAGGGTAAAGCTCCAGGGATCTGTGGCATCCATGCTGAACTTCAAGGCTGGTGGAAATGCTGCACTCGTGTCATTGCATGCAGTTTTGTGCTCTGCCTGGAACACAGGCATCATCCCAACTGATTGGAAGACGGGCCTTGTTGTCCCTCTCTGGAAAGGGAAGGGTGATCGCCAAGACTGCAACAACTACCGAGGGGTGACGCTGCTCTCAGTGCCGGGCAAGGTCTTTGCTCGGATAATTCTTGATAGGGTTCACCACCATCTGCTTGAGCACCAGCGTCCAGAGCAGTCAGGCTTTACACCAAAGAGGTCATAGATTGACCATATCCTTGCTCTTCGTGTCCTCACCGAACGCAGACGAGAGTTTCGGCAGGGGCTGCTTGCAGCCTATGTTGATCTCTGTAAAGCGTTCGATTCAGTGAATCGGGATGTCCTCTGGAGGATTCTTGGTCTTCGTGGGGTGCCACCAAAACTGATCGATCTGATGTCTGAACTCGACTCTGGTACTGAGAGTGCTGTGAAGTGTGGTGGTACCATCTCTAACTTATTTCCAGTTGTTACTGGAGTTCGTCAGGGGTGTGTACTGGCTCCCACACTTTTCAGCACTTGTATGGACTGGATTCTAGGGAGGACGTCGGAACGATCAAGCTGCGATGCATCGTTTGGGAATGTCAAGATCTCGGACCTTGATTTCACAGATGATGCAGTCATCTTTGCGGAGACTTTAGATATCCTTTTGGGGCCCTCGAGGTGCTGAATGAGGAGTCATAGCCGCTGGGATTACGGGTTTCTTGGGTCCCCACGATCCAACTAAGATCCAGGCTTTCAATGACATCTTGGATGCTGCTGTCCTGTCTGTGTCTGTTTGTGGTGAGGATGTTGAGGTCGTGGAGAGATTCACTTACCTTGGCAGTGATATTCATGTCTCT
>NC_140974.1:14410063-14432063 GCF_056783735.1 Eptatretus burgeri
TTGTGTGGGCGGAGTCAAAAAGGGGCGGAGTCAAAAAATTTCAATTTATCTTTGTCTTTTGCAATTCCTGTGAATAAAATGAACCTAAAATCTCTTCCCCTTCCAAATCATATATCTTATAAGTCCAAGGAACCGTATCTATTACATCAACAATTTTAAAAAGTTCGTTCATCCATCGTTTAATATAACCCTTTTCAAAATGAGATTTCCACCTATATATTCTTACGATATCACCAACTTTGAACTTAGGTTTTCTGACATTAATCTCTTTTTCATATTTTAATTTTGTAAATGTTTCTGATGGTTTCATATTTGTTGACGTGTGAATCGTGTCATTATACTTATCCACAATATCCTGAATAAAAGATGACCATTGTTGTGAACCGAGTTGTGTGAATTTTTTATATAATCTCTCTTTTAAGGTACGATTAAAACGTTCAACAACAACTGCCTTCCTTTCATTAAAGATACTGTATAATGTAATACTGTTATTTTTTAGAAAATTCATAAATGTCTTGTTATAAAACTCTCTACCCTCATCAGTCCACAATTTTTTAGGTTTTCTCTTACTTTTATTAAATATCTGTTGAAAGGCTAACATAAGAGTATTACCTGTTTTTTGTTTGTTAATGGTACAACCCATGCGTATCTACTCCTCAAATCAATAACGGTTAAAGCATACTTGTACCCCTCATCATTATTGAGTTCAATCAAATCAGCAGACCAGATATAATCTACTTCCTTGGAATAAACTTTCCTTCTCTGAAACTTTGTGAATATTGGTTTATGTAATTCATCAGCTAATTGCTCTTCAGTCTTAATGACATCATTAGAGCCTATAAGTTTTTTGAATTTCCAAGTCCAAGTTTCATTTTAGCACTGATCATCTTCTTCACAATGAACCAATCAACTTTTTCTCTCAAGGTTGGATTTTGTATCAGAGACAAATTATACAACATTTCTCTATCGGCTTCATGCTTTTCTTCCAACGTTGTGGTATTCCCATAATCAATATCGTGTCTCATGCACACTTCATCAACTCTATTGATGGGTTTACTCCATGATTTAGGATTGTCTGCCTCATCTAATCTTTTATCCAAGTTTGTGCCTGGACCACAGAAAGAATACCCTGGAAGATGTAATTCCCCTGGTATTCCAGTAGTTGTAAATTTACTTCCTGATAAAAACTTTTGTATATCTCCTCCTCGTTTGTGTTTGGAGATAAATTGATTTTATTTTGAACCACACACCGAACATATACCTTTTTGTATAACCCTGTTATTTTTACTTTTAATATATGAAATATTTTTCGTATTAGTTTTCTTTTTACATTTGAGACAATAACTCATTTATTTACATGAAAAATTCCTGCAGAGTGCAAAAACCTTTTTAGTTTCCAACATGCACATTTGAATCTTAATTTTTAAAACATAAAGAATCCTTAGAAATGCCTTGACTCTCTCCTCCATTTATTTAAGAAAAAAAATAAAAATGAAAAACTTGAATTTAAATGAACATCTTGTCGATGTCAATATTCTTGTCGAAAGTATTGCAAATAGACTTGTCAATTCTTTGTTTTCCTCCTCGGTGGGTTGAGTTATTTTCTGTAATACCACCAATCTTTTTTTAATCTCACTGGTTTCCATATTTTGATATTTATTTTGTCTCGTCTCTTTCCTCCCTCTCCTTCTCTCTCTCCTCCCTCTCCTTCTCTCTCTTCTCCCTCTCCTCCTTCTCTCTCTTCTCTTTTTCCTCCTTCTCTCTCTTCTCCTTTTCCTCCTTCTCCTTCTTCTCCCTCTCCTCCTTCTCTCTCTTCTCCTTTTCCTCCTCTTCCCTCTCTTCTTCAACTCCTTCCTCATCCCTTATTATCCTTGAATATCACACATATATTCATCAGGATTTCTTGTTATTCCTGTATCCAAAATAATTTTTTTTACAACAGGAAACCAATAAAATTTCTTTTGAATTTCTAAAAGAGCCTTACCTTTTCTTAACTATATAATTTTTTCATTATTTAACATTCTAATTAAATCTAAAGTTGTCGGTTTATCAACATCAGAATAATGCCAATCTTTTATTGAAAATACCTCATTCTTATGTTGTAGAACATATTTATTAAAATACCGAATACCCTTTTCTTGAAGGTATGCTTGGACACAGAAATGATAATTTTCTTGAAGCCTTCTTGCTGTCATTTATGTATTAGAAATATATGTTAGAATAATATTATGGCACGAAACACCTCCCCATCTTCCCATAGTTAAATCATTTTGTATTTCCTGACTAATTATATATAATCCTGTTTTTTCTGTTTTCATGATATAAACAAGGGCAAAACCATTATTATATTTATCCTTATTAAATTCTTTTATTTGTTGTTTACTAATCGTGGCCCCACAAAACTCATTCTCGATACCAAGTGGATAATATTCTTCCTTACGAGACTGATTTAATTGTTCCAGGTCTTCGAGGTTAATTTTAAATGACCAATTATACCCTAAATCATTCATATCATACCCCATTGTTCTATTCTCATACAAACGATACGCCCTTCTTTTTAAAAATTTATTTTAATTCGAACTGTGAATTCTGTATGACCTGGAGATAATATCAACACTTCTGTATCTTTGGAATACACGGCCGTTTTATTTAAGGATATATATTGTGATAAATCGCTTAATCTCACCAAGTCATTCGCGTCATTCGGGCTTGGATAATTTTTTAATTTATAAGCATTTTTCATGTTAATATTTTTGGTTATATTATATTTATGTCGTTCAGCCTGTGCCTTTGTGTAATAATTTGATAAATCAATATCCAGTTCTTGAGATACACCAAAGATAGAACCATCTTTACCAACATAAGTCATTTATATTAGATTAAAAATAATATCAGAAATTTTTTTATTTTTGTTGAGTTGAAATAACACATATAGACATAATTGACCACAACACTTGGAATTTAATTCTTGGACTTGAAATATTTGATAAACACCATTCTGTAAGAATTTTATGACTTCAACAGGTGGTGGAAGACCAAAACTATCAAAATAATATTTGTCTTGACTATTAAAAATACAAACCCAATGAGAACCGTTCCCATTATTATCTTCTAAGTTCATAATAATATTCTTTGTATGTTTCGGCACATTTGTTAATTCATCTCTCATACAAATAACCACATGATGAATTTTTAATTTCTTACAATATTTGACAACTTGTAAATTTGATGTTGTATTCTTTCCAAATTCTTGAAACCACTCATCAATGCTCATTTATTTATTAGAAAGATATAATCCATTACCTCTTTTCGTTAATTTTACACCTGCTTGTGCAATAGAAGAAAGCATATCTCCAACTAACAATCTCGCTTTATCAGGCAGACCTTCAAGTTTTTCAGCAAAATCTACAATTACACCACTTCCACTAATTTGTTTCTCCAACTCTTTGTTATGTCTTTCCAATTCTTTTTGAGCCTGGAGTTGAGCCTTCCTTTCGTTGGCAGTTTTCACCGCTGTTGAAATACCACCCGTCAATGCTCCAACCGCACTTAAACCAGCAAATAAAGGAATTAGAAATGGGAGAAATCCTCCACTCATCTCTCTTATTGAATATTTTTTCAACATTGGTTTTGTCATTTTAATTTTAAGTGAGCCAGTGTCATTCAAGATTTTAACCTGTACTCTTGTGAGCAAAACATCAATTCTTTCTGTTCCTTTTCTCTGAATTGTATTAACGTTAATCGTACAAGGCTTTTGATTTTGAACACAAGATGATAGTTTATGAAGATTGATTTGATTAACATATACCCCAGTTGGTACTTTACCACTCATTTATTTAACAAAAAATTATGTGAGACTAATCATCACACCATTATCTGTATTAATCTGTAATTCTGTTTCTTCCAAAAGCAAACAATATGTATCAACTTCTTCACTCTCTCCTCTTTCAATGTATAGGGAAGTATCCACTCGAATAGACTTTATAGTTTCCTTTTGAGCGCTCAGGTCAAACGCATAGATTGTATACAAACTTTTAAATGCTGTCATATCCAAAATAGGTTCTTTATTTCCATTACATTCACACACCTTTTGGTAAGACTTGTATGCTTCAGCAAAATCATTTTTTCCCAATTAATTTCCAATCTATCTCGTGGATAAAATGTTCCATCTAGAGAAACGCGAAGTTGTTTCACCTTAGCATTATCACTCAATGCATTATTCTTATCAGTCGCAGTATCACCATCTGGCTTTTTAAAAATGATCCACAGATATCGTGGCTTTCCTTCCAGAACACCCAAATTCCACGTGTAAGTGGTTTGGTTGAGTTTAACGTGTTGACATCTTCTTTTGAGGTATGATACACTGAGTGGTTTCTTTGAGTTAAGTCTTCCATTCAACATCTCTTCTGTTTTAAGATTAGGAGTATATTCACTGATATACCAACTCATTTCCTCAATTACAAATTTATTCTGATCACCAAAAGCATTACCAACACCAAAAGCAATCTGTTTTCATTATCATTCCTTTGTATTTGAAATCTAATTTTAACACCATACAGAACTTTATCATGATCACAAAATCCAAATATACCTTTAAGAGGAACTGCCACAGTAAAACTATTTTCTGCTTTTGTATCATCATTATACACTCCTTTCCTTTGAGTATATCCAGGGTCTGTGTTGGTTCCCGTTGACATATCAGGAATAAAACCTTCGACAGACCCCTTTCCCATTCTATCACTGAATGTATAGAGTGTAAATTTCATCATTTCAGATACAGCAGAGACATAATCAACCGCTTCAACTTCTTGTGTTCCAATATACAAACGCACACTATCAAACATTTTCCAGAAGAAATCATTTACAAGTGTAGCGTTTGTGTTAGTCACAGCCTTAGTGAATTTCAATTTACACAACAAGAAACTTTCGGATAGATTCAAATAGGTTTGTTGATTATTTATTTCAAAACTTTTTGTACCATTCGTATTCCAGTCTGTTCCAGTTATTGCATTTACCTTGAAGTAATCTTCTTTTTTAGTGGAGTTTGAGATAATAATAGTATCATACAAATCATAGATACTATCAATTGCTTCCATACTTGTATTTATTTAGGAAAAAAGATGTTTTAACTTTTGAAACCCTGATCCAAGTATTCAAATTATTTTCTGTCGTTCTTGGGGGGACAACTGAGTTTTGCCTTTCTTAATTTCTTTTATAGCTTGTAATTTATGAGATTCCTTCTGGGCATCTTTTATGCTCTTTACAACACCTGCTACATTTCCCACAGCAGAAGCAGTTGAACCAATTAGATCTTTATGTTTAAGAATAGTTGAACCAATACCCATTAGAGTATCAATTATCCCATCTCCTCTAAATTGATGTCCAACACCCCTTTGTCTCTTAGGTTTATAGTATCCTCTCCCAAGATACTTACCTTCACCCTTGTAGTATGGGGAAAGGAACATTATTATCTTCTAAGTTCATAATAATATTCTTTGTATGTTTCGGCACATTTGTTAATTCATCTCTCATACAAATAACCACATGATGAATTTTTAATTTCCCTCCCCTGTAATTATTTTATATTTTCCCAACTCGTGTTTCCTCACAATAACCATCGTATTTATTTATTGGAAAACTTCACGTAGGTGAATTCTGATGGATATAACTTCTCCATTAAAAGAAATCATACAATTATCTTGGTCGGTTATCCTAAAATTTACTCTGTGTATGGTTTTTCCTGACACAGGGAGATAAACTAAATTTTTGGGTTCCATATTGAATTTATAACCAATTGGGGTTGAGTATGCGCTGAATGAAAATATTGCATTTGTTTTTTTTCCATCATTATAAGCACCATCAATCAAATCACAGTGAATTAACACCGAATTTATTCCTGAGGATATTTTAATGACATTATCACTGTAAAACGTCCCATTAGTTTCAATCTTTTTTGAGGAGAAACCCAATAACTCTAAATGAATTATCAATTGTGAAATCAACCTTGTAGTTATTTTTAACTTTAATCGTTGATTTTGAAGTATGTTTTTAAATGTCTATAACAATATTTTTTGGTTCATCACCCTGTTTTTTCATAAGCCGAAAAAATTTCGGAAGATATTTGAGAAATCTCATATGCTCCGGGTGAGACTGTTATCGTTTTGTATCCACTTCCGGGGATATAACTAAACTTGTCATTTTTATCAGTTATATTAAATAAGGTATTATAAGTTTACATGGACAATAAAGATGCCTCATATTCTTTTGTTGGGTCAAGTTGTAGTGGGTATGGGAATGAAGATTTGTGGTCGCTTGTTGTGAAATTAAAACTCAGGATTGTGCTTCTCATCTTATTTAATTTGAGATAAAATGTCTTTATATTGAGATTTATCAATTATTTTCATGTTCATCAACTGGTCTAAAATGGCTGATGCTTCATTAAAACAATTGTTATTTCCAGCCTTCTTACGACCTAACAACAATAACAGTCTATTAACTAATTGCGATGGGTCATTTGGAAGAAAACTAATACCTGAACCAAGGATACTTAAAGCCTGAATAATGTGTTTCTCCTTCTCATTTTTCCTACTTTTACTAGAAATACTAACCCTATAATTTAGAGTGTTCAGCAGATCAATATATACTCTATCATCATTATTTTTCATATCCAATGGTTTATCAATATACTTTGATTCATCCCTCACAGTTGAACCTTGTCTTCCATCTTTTGTGAGAAGAAACATTAATCTCGGAGTTAGTTTAACAGGGGGTTGAGCAGAACCCAAGAACCTTAATTCATCATTAAATATCAATACCTTTTCTTGAACAAGATGAAATATTGCTGGTAGTTCTGTTGGAATGAGTCCTGCTTTGGTTTTTGAATCCCCTGAATATTCATTCTTTTGAAGAGCATTCACAATATAATCAGGGGGTCGATTAATCTCTTCCAGTTGTGGAAATATCCTTCATCATCATATACCTTTAATTCTCCTAAATGCTCTAATTCTTCCTCCGTCATTTGATCAAAATCTTTTAACATTTGAAGTTTTTTAGGAGTATATTCTACTATGGGAACTGTGGAAACATCTTTCATTTTTTCTTGGGAAGTTTTTAAAAGTGGTTTAAAAAATTTCTCTTGTTTTCTTTCAAATGCTTCTTCGCCCGTTAGTTTCTGTCTGCGTTTCTTCTTTATGTCTTCCTGCTGTTTTACAACTTTTGAAACCAACTCTTGATGTTCCTTAAATCTTCTTGCTCTTTCTTTTGTATCCAATTTTTTATTGTAAAATATAATTCATTGAATTGTAAAGATCAACAGGGAAATTTTCCTTTTCTTCATCATTCAAGTAGATGTGTTCAAATAAATCCTTTTCTTTAAATATTTCATCAAATTCTTTATTAACATTAATGCGAGTTGTAATTTCTTCTTCACTAATACTTGCATCTCTGCTTTTCATACGTTTGCGTTGAGTTTCTTCATCAACATCAAAACCGAATGACAAAATCTTCACTCCGCTCAGATGTTTAATAATTTGTCTCGTTCCTTCTGGATTAGTTTCTAATATCCCAAGACCACCAGATTTTAGTTTCCTTAACTCACTCTTACAATGTGAATATTTTGTTGTACCAAGAGAAACCTCCTCAAATATTTGACCTTCATTCCTCAATCGCATATGTTCCTCCACTGAAATATAGTGATAATCTTCACCTTTTACTTCTCCAGGTCTTATTGCTCTAGTTGTTGTTGATACAATGCGTATCACGGGGCGTTTTTTAAGTAAACTTACAATATTCTCATTTGTACTACACAAGAACCTTGATTTCTGAAAGTTTTTTCCAGAAGCAGATTTACCCACAAGATTTACAATAATAGCTGTCATTTATATATGTAATTGTTTATAAAACAAAAAATATATCCCTTAAGATCTCATCTTCTTTCACAACAATATATTTATATTTTTCAGTTGTGTGCTTCATGTAATCCTCAAATTTCTTTTTACTACATAATGTGGAACAATTATCTCTCCAAAAATTATTGATATCTATTGAATTTAACTTGAATAAAATAAAAGTATTAGCATTGTTTCTGATGGAACGATGAGGAAGTTGAAAGTATGATTGACTAAGATAAATACAATTACAAGAAGAATGTCTCCCTCTTGTGTAGTCGCTGTCCATTACCGTTTGGTTTCTCTCATTAACACAATCATCAAAGATAACGAGGTTCTTTTTTGATTTATCCAAATCTTGGGGAGACGGTATATCATCCGTATTATCACTAAGAATACAAGTTATCGGATTTGATTTCTTTTTACATCTCTGTGTATCACAAAATAGTTGAATTATATCTTCAATCATTTAGGTTTTTTGACATTTAAATAAACCGATTATATCTTCTTTTTGAAGACCAGCATTAAAACCTTGTGAGAGTAGTTGATACTCTGGTTGAAAACTCGACTTTGTGAAAATTATTAAATTATCATAATCTAAAAAGTTGGGAGTGAGGAGCATCTTTAAAAGTAAACAGGTTTTTCCACATCCACTTGAACCAACTATGAGACATCTTAATGAATTTGGGAGATTTTTATGGTTGTTAAATTTTATCTTATTTTCCCAAATGGGTAAAAAATCATTCATTTATATATTTGGAAAACAGGTTATTTAATTTATTATTGGCTTTTTTAGAAACTACATTTTATCCCAAGTTCAGGTTTCATTTCAAGATAATCCATAATTTTATTTATTCAATATCTTGTGTTGATATTTCCCTGAAAATTACATCCATGAATAATATATCACAACAATCCTTTGAACATTTCTCTTATACGTTCAGTTTCTTCCCTTGTAAGGAAAGGTGTGTTCTCACCCTCATACTTTACATTCATTTCTCCAATCAATCTTGTAAAGTAATTCATTTTTGGTGTATATCTAAAAGAATTATTTTCCTTTTTATATTTTTTATTATCATTAATTAGAAGATAATCACAGAATATACATTGTTGATAGGCTTTTGACTCTGTGTTTAATCCCTGTCTTTCACACGCAGGACAATTCTCAAATTTGTCATATGGAGAATCAGGAAAGTCTAGCATATTTATAAAGTAAAACTTTACTTAAACTGAAATTCATCTATACTTTCAGTTGTATATTGACTCATATTTAATAATATTACCATCGATATCAATATACTTTTTTTCATTACCAGATTCAACGACAACATTTTTTATATTAAAGGTAATTTTAAAATGATCGTTAACTACTATTGAATGAAATGTCATTTCACCTGATATATTAACATCCTTTATTTCATCAGGATTTACATCTTTAGGGTTGTTGAAAAAAATACAAATTTCTCCTTGCATAATACAGATGGTCTTATCTTTTCTTTCTAAAGCTTCATCCATAAGGTTTTTGTTTTTTGATACTTTTTCTTGTTTCATTGCTTTTTCTAGTTTTGAATATATTACCAGAAGGAGAGGAGAAACTTTTTAGAGATACTTTAATTGATGTTCTACCAGATATACTAAAAGCCCTTCCACTGAAGGAAATTGAAGAACTCATATTATTTACCATAATTGTTTTTATCCAATAGTTGTTATATTTATCTTTGTTCAATTTTACATCCTTGACATATTTCTCAGTATCTTTAACAAATGAAGAGATTGATTGAAACTTGTCTTTTGTGTCTTGAAACATTGTATTTATTAAGTGAAAAAGTTGGAGGATAAAATGGTTTTAAGCACAGATTCACCTGTAAAATAAACGAAATTTTCATCAAGAAAATTTTAGTTTAAGCAAAGATTTATTACATAAATATGGTGAATACAACATACTGCGATGTTTGTAATCACAAATATAAACATTATAGAAAACACCTCCGAACCAACAAACACACATTTAATCTATTTCATAAAATATCTCCTCTTGAGTTGGAAAGAAAACATTGTGATATCTGTTCAAAGGATGTTTTGAAGAGAAGTTATAATAAACATCTTCAATCACAAAAACACAAGAAAAATGAGTTTAAAGTAAAGGGAGACTATTATATTGAAAACACTGATGGGGCATTTAAAGGGCATATAAAAATGAGGATTTTTCAATTTGGAGAACCCGGTCCATCATCAATAGCTGAATCAATTGAAATAGTGAAACCTGATGTTGAAAAAGTTATTAAAAAGACATTAAAAGAAATGAAAACTTTAAAGTTTTTTATGGGAGTGAAAATGAATATGAAAAGACAAGATGAAGAACAAACTCCTTATATGAGAACAGATCTTCATTTTATAACATCATTTCAAGATTTTTTAAATAGTGGGGTTTATGAAGAACTATCAAAACAAGAGGAGGATGTTGATAATACAGTGGTAGGAAGTGGATTCAATATTTAAAAAATCATCTTTTTAGATATACACATTCTAAAAATCAAACCCTCTTAAAGCTTCTTCTTATATTGAATTACCAAAAGAAATAAAACTCAAGAAGGCAGTTGTTAATATTAAGAACAATGATAATAAATGTTTTCTCTGGTCTGTTCTTGCTCACTTTCATCCACCAAAATGTAATTCAGAAAGAGCAAAACAATATATGAAATATGAGAATACCTTGGACATTAAAGATTTTAAATTCCCAATGCCATGAACAGATATTCCTAAATTTGAGAAAAAGAATAATCTTTCTATTAATGTATATGGATTAACGGATACAAACAAAGTTCAAATATTAAAAATTTCAAACAACTATAAAAATGAAGAAACACACATTGATCTTTTATATTTTAGTGTTGGAAATAATTCACGTTACACATACATCAATAATTTATCAAGATTAATCTCTTCTCAGGTATTCAGAACAGCAAACAAAATATATCCTTGTAAGCGATGTCTTAATTCATTTCATACAAAAGAACGATTGGAACAACATTCAAAATATTGTAGTAATCATAAATCAGCTGTAATTACAATGCCTAAACCTGGTGAAAAGATTTCTTTTGAAGATTATAATAAATCTATCATGCACCCATTTGTGATATACGCTGATTTTGAGTGTATCCTTAAAAAGATAAATACTGCTTCTCCTAATCCAAAAGAATCATATACAAATAAATATCAAAAACATATTCCTTGTGGTTTCTGTTATTATATCAAATCATCTGTTGGAGAAAAGTATAACAAACTTGAAAATTATAGTGGAAAAAAGCTTCACAAGAGTTTGTAAAACGATTAGAAAAGGATTGTATAAGACTCACTAAATTAATGAAAGAAACAAATGAACCGATGAAATTAACCAAAGAAGAAAAATTAGAATTTAGAAAGAACAATATCTGTTATATTTGTGAGGGGGAAATTAAGGAGTCTAAAGTTAGGGATCATTGTCATCTTACTGGTAAATATAGAGGTCCCGCTCATTCCTGTTGTAATCTTAATTATAAATTACCTTCTTTTATTCCAGTCTTTCTTCACAACAGCACCAACTATGATACACATCTATTTATAAATGAACTTTCAAAAACACCAGGGAATATTTCTGCCATAACAAACACAAGTCAAAAGTATATTTCATTTACAAAAATGATATTCACAAAACCTTTAACTCGTATTAGGTTTCTAGATTCTTACAAGTTCATGGGAACACCACTAGCCTACCTCGCATCAAATCTAAGCTCCACGGACTCTTTTCCAAATCTTAATTCATTCTTTCCAAAAGAGGAAATTCTCACTAAAGTGGAAATTCAGATTAAAGAGAGAATTCAAAGTAAAGAGGAAATTCGAATTAATGAGGAAATTAATGAAGAAATTCTAACTGAAGATGAAATTCTAATTATAAAGAAAATTCGAACAATGAAGGAAATTCTAACTAAAGAGGAAATTCAGATTAAAGATGAAATTCTGATCAAAGAAGGAATTCTCACGAGAGAGGAAATTCAAACAAGGAATGAAATTCAAAGTAAAGAGAAAATTCTTTCAAGTAAGGGAATTTATCCTTATGATTATATGGATTCATTTATGAGATTTAAAGAAACAACTTCCTTCAAAAGAAAGTTCCTATAATAACCTTTATGAAGAAGAGATAAGTGATAAGGAATATAAACACACACAAGAAATATGGAAAATATTTAAGATAAAGAACCTTGGAGAATATCATGATTTATATCTAAAAACAGATTTTTTATTGTTAGCTGATGTGTTTGAAGCTTTTAGATCACTCTGTCATAATAAAAAATTGTTATGGATTAGATCCTGCCCACTATTTCACAGCTCCTGGTTTAGCTTGGAGTGCAATGTTGAAAATGACAAAACAAGATATAGATTTCATCAGTGATGTTGATATGCTTTTGATGATTGAGAGGTCCAAGAGAGGTGGAATATCACAGTATGTTCAAAAAGATATGCTAAAGCAAATAATAAATATCTTCCAAATTATGATCGTGAAAAAGATAGTAATTATTTGATGTATTTTGATGCTAATAATTTGTATGTATGGGCAATGTCTCAATCTCTGCCTTATGGTAAATTAGAGTGGGTGGAAGAAAAGGATTATGAAAAGGCTTTGATGAATATTGTTATTTCTTCTCAAGAGGAATTGAATGATGAAGAAGAAGGTTATTATTTTGAAGTTGATTTGAGGTACCCGAGTGATCTTCATAATAAGCATAAAGACCTTCCTTTTGCATGTGAGAAAGAAACCCCAAAGAAAGAATGGTTCAGTGATTATCATAAAAGTTTTAATATTAAAGGCAAATCAACAGAAAAGTTATTAACAACATTCTATGATAAAGAGGGATATGTTTTGCATCAGAGAAGCTTAAAACAGTTTTTGAGAGAAGGATTGAGAGTAGCTAAAATTCATAGAGTTTTAAAATTTAAACAAAGTCCTTGGGTGAAAAAGTATATTCAATTCAATGCAGATATGAGAGCAAATACAAAAGTAAAATTTGAAGGGGACTTTTACAAATAAATGAATAATGCTGTATTTGGAAAGACTATGGAAAATGTTAGAAACAGGCAAAACATTAGATTCACAACATCTTGGAAAGAAGCTTCGAGATTGATAAATAAACCAAGTTTTGAGAGAGAAGAGGTTTTTTCAGAGAACTTTTCTGCAATTCATATGAAAAGGAAAGTATTGTAAAGGATAAACCAATTTATATTGGAACAGCAGTTCTTGTTTTATCAAAGATATTGATGTATGATTATTTGTATAATGACTTTAAGAAAGAGTATGGTGAAAATGTTTCATTGTTGTATATGGACACTGATAGTTTTATCCTCGATATAAAAACTGATGATGTTTATAAAGATATGAAGAAAAATATTGGAGTATATGATACAAGTAATTTCAGCAAGAAGAGTGAGTTATTTTCCAAAAAGAATGAAAAGGTTATTGGTAAGTTTAAGGATGAGTTGGGTGGAAAAGTAATGAGTGAGTTTATTGGATTGAGAGCAAAGGCATATGCTTATAAGTATGGTGATCAGATTGATAAGAGGTTAAAGGGAATAAAGAAATATGGAATAAAGAAATCAATAACTTTTAGAAATTATTATAATTGTTTGATGAATAAGAAAGAAGAATATAGGAAAATGAATACAATAAGAAGTTATAAACATAACATATATAATTAAGAAGAAAATAAAAAGGCATTAGGAGCCTTTGATGATAAGAGATTTATTTTAGATAATGGAATAGATTGTGTTCCATATGGATATTGTATGATAGAGTGTATAAAATAGATTGTGTTTTTACTATGGGAAGATGGGTTAGGGTTTTTTAAGGGCTACCGCCACGTTTTTTCGCAATATATAAATGGTCAAACCAAGTATTAATCAAACTAAAGAGTGGAGAAAATCTCAGTCTTGGTATATAAATGGAAAACATCATGAATGTGAAAAATATCAAATAAGTCTTATTGAAAAAATAACTAAAACAAAGGTAAATAAAACAAATAAGCGAATCAATTTAAAAACTAGTAAGTTCGAGGATGTAAAGAAAAAAATGAATATCCTTGAATGGACTGAAAACTTTGATGGTTATCAATTGAACAATGAAAAACAATTTACTATAATCTCAAAATGATATGTGGCTCAGGAGGTGGTCAAACAAGAGCATTAAGAGAAGTTTATCATTTCGTAATGGCACAAAAGGGGTATCTTAAAAAATATGAAGATTCAAATGTTTTGTTTTTCAATATTTTAGATGGGGATTATTGTGCAAAGAAAATTAAACTATTGAAGGAATTTGAGAATGAACAAATCTTTATAGGTTCAATGAGTGAGCTAAACAATATGCATCGGTTATTTGATAAAGAGTGTCCCGAGGCTTAGACGTTTCAGATATTTCTTTCGAATCACCTTTAACAAATCACATTACCACTTTAGTACTTGAACAAATCTTTATCTTATTGCATGGATTATTTGAAAAAAAAAAGTGTCCCCAGGTTAAAAGGGGAGACAAATAAATATACCTTGGGATAAAAAGGGGGTTTATTTTTAGGGAAAAAAAATATGAATCGCTGAAAATCCCCCATTCATTTACATGGGGAAAAGTGAGCCAGAACCAGTATATTCACCCTTCTTACAGTGGGGAGAACAAGTATTTGATACACTGCCGATTTTGCAGGTTTTCCCACTTACAAAGCACGTAGAGGTCTGTAATTTTTATCATAGGTACACTTCAACTGTGAAAGATGGAATCTAAAACAAAAATCCTGAAAATCACATTGCATGATTTTTAAATAATTAATTTGCATTTTATTGCATGAAATAAGTATTTGATACATCAGAAAAACAGAACTTAATATTTGGTACAGAAACCTTTGTTTGCAATTACAGAGATCAGACGTTTCCTGTAGTTCTTAACCAGGTTTGCACAGACTGCAGCAGGGATTTTGGCCCACTCCTCCATACAGATCTTCTGCAGATCCTTCAGGTTTTGGGGCTGTCGCTTGGCAACACAGACTTTCAGCTCCCTCCAAAGATTTTCTATTGGGTTCAGGTCTGGAGACTGGCTTGGCCACTCCAGGACCTTGAGATGCTTCTTACGGAGCCACTCCTTAGTTGCCTTGGCAGTGTGTTTCGGGTCGTTGTCATGTTGGAAGACCCAGCCACGCCCCATCTTCAATGCTCTTGTTGAGGGAAGGAGGTTGTTGGCCAAGATCTCGCGATACATGGCCCCATCCATCCTCCCCTCAATACGGTGCAGTCGTCATGTCCCCTTTGCAGAAAAGCATCCCCAAAGAATGATGTTTCCACCTCCATGCTTCATGGTTGGGATGGTGTTCTTGGGGTTGGACTCATCCTCCTTCTTCCTCCAAACACAGCAAGTGGAGTTTAAACCAAAAAGCTCTATTTTGGTCTCATCAGACCACATGACCTTCTCATATTCCTCCTCTGGATCATCCAGATGGTCATTGGCAAACTTCAGATGGGCCTGGACATGCACTGGCTTGAGCAGAGGGACCTTGCGTGTGCTGCAGGATTTTAATCCATGACGGCGTAGTGTGTTACTTATGGTTTTCTTTGATACTGTGGTCCCAGCTCTCTTCAGGTCATTGACCAGGTCCTGCCGTGTAGTTCTGGGCTGATCCCTCACCTTTCTCATGATCATTGAGGCTCCATGAGGTGAGATCTTGCATGGAGCCCCAGGCCGAGGGGGATTGACTGTTATCTTGAACTTCTTCCATTTTCTAATAATTGCGCCAACAGTTGTTGCCTTCTCACCAAGCTGCTTGCCTATTGTCCTGTAGCCCATCCCAGCCTTGTGCAAGTCTACAATTTTGTCCCTGATGTCCTTAGACAGCTCTCTGGTCTTGCCCATTGTGGAGAGGTTGGAGTCTGATTGATTGAATGTGGACAGCTGTCTTTTATGCAGATAACGAGTTTAAACAGGTGCAGTTAATACAGGTAATGAGTGGAGAATGGGAGGGCTTCTTAAAGACAAAACTCACAGGTCTGTGAGAGCCTGAATTCTTACTGGTTGGTCGGTGATCAAATACTTATTTCATGCAATAAAATGCAAATTAATTATGTAAAAATCATACAATGTGATTTTCAGGATTTTTGTTTTAGATTCCGTCTTTCACAGTTGAAGTGTACCTATGATAAAAATTACAGACCTCTACGTGCTGTGTAAGTGGGAAAACCTGCAAAATCGGCAGTGTATCAAATACTTGTTCTCCCCACTGTATGTATATATATATATATATATATATATATATATATATATATATATATATATATATATATATATATATATACATATATATATATATATATATATATATATATATATATATATATATATATATATATATATATATATATATATATATATTCTCCAAAGGATTCTCCAAAGAGACCTGGTACCGAAGGAATTAAGTCTCCATCTCAGATCCCTGGTCAGAGTCCAAGTCTCACATCCGTCGCGGAAGACTGGAAGCACCAAGGACCTGAAGACTCGGACTTTCATCCTCCAGCACAGCTACCGGCAGTGCCACACCCCATGATCCAGTGAATCCATGACTACCCATGCTTGACCCAGACATCTAATGACCTCTGGCTCACAGCCACTAGAGACAGGAATATCACTGCCAAGGAAAGTGAATGTCTCTGTCACCTCAACATCCTCACCAGAAACAGGTGCAGATAATATAGCAGCATCAAAGATGTCATCAAAAGCATGGATCTTAGTTTTCACCCAGGAAACCCATAATCCCAATGGTTCTGGATCCTCATTCAGCATGCCAAGGGCCCCCAAAAGAGGGCAGCATCACCCCTTTGTAGTTGTTGCAGTCCTGGTGATCACCCTTCCCTTTCCAGAGGGGGACAACAAAGCCCCTCTTCCAGTCAGTTGGGATGATGCCTTTGTGCCAGGCAGAGCACAGACCTGCATGCAACGAGATAAATACTGCATTTCCACCAGCCTTGAGGAGTTCAGCATGGATGCCACAAATCCCTGGAGCTTTATCATTTTGACCGGATCACCTCAGCCTGTGTTTCTACAAATGAAGGTGGATCACAGTTGATTGGAGGGTCAGCAATAGGGAGAGTTGAACCCCTGACATCCATTTTGACAGATGGTGGATCAATCTGGTACAGCCACTCAAAGTGACGGGCCCAGCGGCCCTTCACTTTGGACTCCTCCATCAAAAGCCCACCACCCTCCGCCATAAATGCAGTACACCATTGGAAGGCTTGGAGGAACGCTATGCGTGAATTCCCCTGTAAGCAGGAAAAGAATCACTTGACCATAGGAGATGCTTTACCCTCACACATATTCCTCCTTGTCCACCCTTAGCACGTGTACAGTTTTACGCCTTCGCTCCCTCAATAGCTCAGCTCTGCCATTAAGCCTGGTCCTGATACTCTGGTCAATGGTATACAGTGTTCCTTGAGAGACAAAATTCCTCTTCGCCCGCTGGTGAGTTCCAAGACATCCACTGGCAACATCAATGGTGGTCGGTATTGAGGAAATGACCACTCTCATCGATCCTGCAGTTCTGGATCATCCTCCAGCGACCATCAATTAGCACTTGGTCAATCTCCTTTGCCACACCACCAGCATTGGAATACCAAGTCCAGTGATGAGCCTCTGAGTGCTGAAACCATGATCCGGCCGCCTTAAGTTCTTTGACTTCTTGCAAAATCAAGGAACTTAGTGCAGTTCACAGTTCCAGTCCTATGGGGACCAACACATGTCTCATAACCATCCCTATCAGTTACAGTCGATGCATTGAAATCCCCCAAGACTAGAAGCGCATCTTGCCTTCGGCACTGACAAACTGAAGACTTGAGCACGGCATAGAATGCATCCTTCAGGGTGAGATCACTCGCCTCAGTCTTAGGATATACAGAGACCAGTGAAACGACACCTCAGGAGCGACGAATCCTTCGTCTCATCACACACTCGTTGACCAGTTTTACTTCAATTGTCATTGGAGTCAGCTTATTGGACACAGCTACAGCAACTCCTTGGGTATGGTAACCATCAGAGCGACCAGACCAATGATAGATGTAACCACCCGCCATGATCTCGCCACGATCCGGTCTCCGAACCTCAGGAAGTGCTGCAATACTGACGTTCAAATGCTTGAGCTCAGATGATATCAGAGATAGGATATTCTCGGCAGCCATCCAAAAGGACCGCCTCAGGTTAACCCAAAGAGACCGCCATCTGATGGACGATATCTCAACATCACTCTGCCACACACTACTGCAATCTGACCCTGGAGGTTTACCCCATGGTTTTGCTCTTGTCATCAAGGAATGGGGGTCCCGATGGCTTTGCCCCAATCCCGTTATCCTGTGAGCTGCCCTGCGGAAGGCAGCAGCACAGGAGGTCCTCCCACAGTGGGTTTTCAGATTTCCTTACATTTGTGGGTTTTCTGGAATGAAGTGTTTTATGGTGGCCGGAGTGCAAATCCTACCACCAACCTCTTAAAAAATAAGTATTCCAACTGCAGGAGAATGTCCGCAGACACAGTTGGGCACAAGAAATGAATGGCCGATGGCTCACAAGGAGCTCATCCACCCTTTGACAGGTTTTGTTTTTAATCCTGTTGGGTGCCCATATCCATACATCCTCCTCACCAGAAAAACTGGTGAGGGGGACAGTTTTGTCGCCGACAACCTGACCATGAAACAGGTTAGTACAGGTTTACAGAGTACCTGCAGCAAGTCACAGATCTACTCTGGCTTCATCTGACAACAATCTGGCTTGACTTGACAATGTCTGTCTGACTGACTGACTGATATTAATGATCGTTGCCTTCTGGGTGATGTAGAAAGTTGAAATATTGCGTGCCAATGGATATCGAAGCCAGTACACCGGAAAACAATCACAGAAGCATTGAACATCATCCCCAGAAATGAAAATGTAAATTTATTTTAAAAATGCAGGTGAGCGACCCGAGACAATGGGGAAACACGGTTCATATACTCACACAATGTGCAAGTACACCTGTATGCCAGGTGTTGGCTTAATGGTTAGGGTGGTGGGCTTTGAATCCTTGGGTCCTGATTTCAAATCCCGCTCAGCTGTTGAAGTAATACCAGGTGGAGTTAACTCTGCCTCTCATCCTTCCGAGGTCGGCAAAATGAGTGCCAGCTTGCTGGTATACTGTGTCGGAGTGGCGACCCATCCAGGATTGTACCCAATAGCCAAGGAGACTGCTTAGGCAGCACCAACGCTCTGCACTGAGTATGGTCACAATGTCCTACAGTGTGTGTATATATATATATATATATATATATATATATATATTTATATATATATATATATATATATATATATATATATATATATATATATATATATATATATATATATATATATATATATATATATATATATATACATATATTATATATTATGCCTGGTGTTGGAGCAGTGGTTAGGGCAGTGGCTTGCGATCCAAGAGGTCCTGAGTTCAAGCCCCGTTGGGCCACTGAATTAATACACCAGGGGGTTGACTCAGCCTGTCATCCTTCCGAGGTCGGCGAAATGAGTACCAGTATACTGGGCCGGTGTATACCCCGGTTAAAATAGGTGTACCATATCCCTGTGTCGTAAGAGGTGACCAGGGTTGCATCAGGAAGGGCATCCGGCATAAAACATGTGCCAAATCACGATGCGGATCATATGGATAATCCGCTGTGGCGACCCCTAATGGGAGCAGCCGAAAGAAGAAGAAGAAGAAGATATATATATATATATATGAAGATATATATATATATATATGAAGATATATATATATATATATGAAGATATATATATATATATATATGAAGATATATATATATATATATATATATATATATATATATATATATATGAATACATACAATTTTTTTTTCCCTTCATCAGAAAATTATTTTCAACCCTGCTTGGTTTCTGTCCATTCATTTCCATTTCAACGATTGTAGCCTTTGTCCATTGAACATATCAACAGGAATTGATTTGATGTGGTATTTTGGATTTGTGGAGTGGTGAGGCAAGTACAAAAGAGCAATTTAGTAAACCTTCAGGGAAATGGAAATGAAAGGGTAAAAACAGCTGGATTCTTCGCAATGTTGGCTAAAAAAAATTATTTGCTGGAAAATGAACAAGTTGGCCTGTTTGACATTCCCATCTGGCACATGCAGGTCATGATGCTGGCATCCCAGGTTCATGTTCTCTTTAAAATTGTTTATCCATTGTCCACTAATATTTGGTTTGTCTTTCTCTTTTTCTCTCTCCTTCTCCGTCTATCCCTCTCTGTTTCTCTCTATCAAGCTGTACCCCTTCATGAGCCATTCATCTCTGTTGCAAACAGCTGCATATATCTGTTATAAACAGAAAACTGAACATTGCAGAGTTTTATATCCATACTTTCTTTTTCAACCTCATTTACTTCTGGTCAGCGTTCTGCTGTTCAGTTATGTGCACATTAATCTCGGAACCCCCTCTCTATTTATCCACCATGCCACACTTGCATAATCGAAGAACAATTACAGGATATTAATTCATTTATTTATTTATACTTTCTTTATTTCTCTGCCTAAACACTGATGTTTTAGGTGTACCGTGTACAGTATGTTCTACATTGGAAGCAAATGACAAAATGTCACACAAGGTGTCAAGGTGTTCCGAGCATAGTTTTTGTGGACAGTGGAGTGAGCACCCCAAAGGTTGTTGGTTCAAATATTACTGAGGTTAACACGATTAAGATTTTGGATTCTAAGTTTTTTGTAGCCTGAGATTGTCTCGTGAGTTTGCTTTTGTATTGTTCCCAAAATCCATCTGCAGGCTCACTCATGACCTGCAGTGAGGAAGTAGTTTGCCAGCTCCCTGGTGCACTTTGGTTGTGAAGTCACTTCATCCTTTGTTGGTGAATTTTAATCAGCTCCTGGACAACTTGTGATTGACACTATAACCGGCAGTACCACCCACAATCTGACTCCTGAAATAAATGGATATATTTATAAAACTCTTGTTTTGTGAATCAAATGTAGATTTCAAACTTCTTCTTTGTCTTACTTGCAGTTAGTATGACATTGAGTCTCACCAAGTTCCTCCAAAAAAGGACCACTTTGTAATCATTGTGACTCTCAGCATAACACTTCAAAATGAATGAGTTGTTCACTTGGATTTTTTTTTCCACTTATTGAAGAACATTCTCGTGGTTGTGTGTTGTTGTGTCAACCCTGGCTGAAATATTCTTTGTTTGTGATTCAATCACTGCACAAGCTTTCAGACAAAACTAGCAGGTGGTGGCCTTTCTCTGAGATTTGAGTCGAGGCCAGAAACTACCTTGCACCATCAGAAACTAGGTTAAACCTTCACATATCTCCTATTTGAAGTGTGTCATGCCCTGGTTTTGCAGTCTTGAACATGTGAAGCCAGTGTGTGAGCCTCTCGGATATCCGTTCATGTTTTACAGTTGCAAGTGAGCACGGACTTACCACCAGCATCGCTGTGGCTTTAACATTGGCTTTGCTCTCCTGGTTATTGCTTTTTCTCTGCTTATCTGCACTTTCTCAAAAGCCATCTGGGTACGTTGCATTGGTAGAGCAATATACTCTTAGCACACTTCTCAGCCAAGGCTTGTGTTTCACCTGCATGTTGAGGGTTAATCAGTATGATTTATTTAATCTATGAAAGTTTGCTAACAGTGACCAGTTTGTTTTCCACCTTGGCAGCAACCTTTTTTTTATGTTATCTCTTCACTTCTCACACCTTCACCATCCCACCTTACCATCACTCAACAGCTGCTCTAAGTACAACAAAATACTTTTCAAATTATACTTTGTCATATACTATTTATAGATATGTGTGTGAGTGTAAACATCTTTTTGAGACACAAATGCATGCATGCATACTCGCACACGCAGCAAACTTTTCACCCCTCCTGTCGGCTCACTCTGAATCTGAGTCATACATGCCACACTCTGGGGAAGCCATTTTAAATTCAAGGGGAGAGGAAAGAGAGGGAGATTGGTGAGAGAGGGAGAGGGGAGGGAGAGGGAGAGGA
>NC_140974.1:14432563-14472563 GCF_056783735.1 Eptatretus burgeri
ACCCTTCACCTCTAACTGGCTCCCCATTGGACCGAGGAAAAGTGGGCGTGAATGCTTTTTGATCCATGAATTTGCATATAGCGACCTCACTCCAACGCCCTGGAGGCGGGGCCAAATCGCCCTACGCTCTCCGATAGGACGGAACAGAAGTGGGCGTGAGTCGTTTTTGATCCGTTTTTCTCGGAAAGTCTGTGATGTTTCTGAACACGCTGCTCGGTGCGCGCCCTGCACGAGTCCAGTATCGGTGCCCACAAGTGGCGCAAGAATGGTGGTGATGCGATGGTGGCGAGTTGTGACGGTAAAGGTCGTGGCTGTTGTTGTGAAGCGGCGTTGTGGTTGGTGGTTGTTGTGTGATGGCTGTTGAGACGTGGTTGGTGGTGGTAGTAATGGCGGCTGGTCCAAAATAAAGATAGTAAAAGAAAAACGGCTATCTAAAAGGGTCGCAGCCCGCATGAATGACATTTATTCCCTCGAAGCAACGGGTTTGGGCCTAACTACACATATACTTACAGAGATATCTCACCTAAGGGACCTGAATGGTGGTTTGCGAATTTCGTCAACCACAACACTACCCCCTCCCCTTTTTACAGACTCGTCCCGAGTCGTCAAATTCTCGTGTGCCATCATGTGTAGTTTTCCCCTAGTACATTTTACCTACGGATCCCTGAGTGCGACATTCATGGTATTCGTGTCCCCAAAATAAATAACCTGAGGGCTGAGTAATTACCTAAACAAACCCACTCACACAGACGACTTAAATAAAATTGCCGGCGCTAAGACATACATGCCGGGGGCGCACTCATATTTACAGTATATCTTACCTTAACTTACAAATTTTACACTAAACCATGGCCCAGGATCAATGAACTCTGCAAAAAGAAAGCAGTTAGCAGGGAGCCAGGCTGCTCGCATGCAGTCTCTGACTCAAACAATGCAGGTGACAGGGAACGTGGCCGGCTGCTCACACGCAGTCCAAGGCCTTCCCTTTTGAACTGAACGCAGTGAACCACAACGGTGCATGGGCTGCACAAACGTAGTCTCCGTGCCAGCTCAAGTAGCACACGCAATGAACACAACGAATTGATGGATGAATGGTTTGAACTGAACGCAGTGAACCACAACGGTGCATGGGCTGCACAAACGTAGTCTCCGTGCCAGCTCAAGTGGCACACGCAATGAACACAACGAATGGATGGATGAACACAAACACGGTGCACGGGCCGCCAGTGCAGGCCCGTGTTGTAGCTGCCATCAGGGCAGTTCTCGCAGCTTGCAAACTGTTGCCTTGATCCTGGCTCACATGGCGATGAACAGGGGGGGCAAAGCAAAAATTGAACGGGGGCTGGTGAGCAGGGGCCGTGGGCATGGCATGGCAAAGGCAGCAGGCAAACACAGCCTGCAGAATAAGGCCGCTGCAGGCAAACACAGCCGGCAGACGAACTGGCCGGCACAGGCCTTGAAGAAAAACAGCCAGCAGATGAAGTGGCCGGCACAGGCCTTGCAGCAAAACAACAGCTGCCGATGAAGTGGGCCGGCCTTTGCCTTGCAGCAACGCAGCCAGCAGATGAAGCTGGCCAGCCTTTGCAGTTCAGTGGAGGTTGGTGGAGGGAGTGCGGTGGTGCTGGCCACTTGGAAGGCGGGCTCGGACCTACCCTACGGTCTCCCTCCCAACCTATAGCGTTTGCCTGTCACTGTCTATACCCACTCCCTTAATTTGTCAAACCCCAATTTAGCCCCAACCTTTTTTTTTTATTTTTACTTCCCCACTATAAATCTTCCCCTAACCCCCTGTACTGTCCTTGTTCGGCTAACCTATTCTGTCACCTAGCCTACTCCCAACCCCTACGTTCCCTTCCCGGAGGGGAACAAGGGAGAGCTAGCATCCTGTGCCGAGGCCCAACGAAGCCTCAGAATGGCCTCCCCAGAGTTCGGCGATCTATAACCAAAGTGGGTCTAGCGGCCCACAACGAGAGCGAGGGGATGGATGGTGCGGAGGGGTACACTTCCTAATCTACCCTAACCATTTAACTGTTAAACTACCCCGGGGCTTCAACAAGCGCCTCTCGCTTAAACTATTGGTTCTAACAACCCAGATTCCCGTCGCCTGTGTTGGTGTCCTCACAATTTCAGGCCTCGCCCCAAAAATTTTCTCTCCGTGCCCTCACACGGTGTCATGGCTGGGACACGTGGCTCCCTTTGGCAGGCACGACCCTCTGCCGATTCTCCCGCTATGGCACCCCCGGGCACTACACTGCCTCCGAGCCTACCAGCTCCCTAAACACCGGGGAGTGCCCCCCATGGTACCTCCCCTGAAACGCACATGTGGCAGGCTGGCTTCCCAGGCCTCTTTCCTAGGGTCACCCGTGCCCACAACACTGCCCACGCGGCTAATGGCGCCCCGGGCCCCCGCACCAAGCAGGCGCACCCGTGCCCACTACTCTATCCCGGCCCCCCATGGTCCCATGGCCTACCGCGGCCGACTAGCCTGGTGCCTGGGGTACCCACTCAGCGATACTCACCTTTCGCAGCCACGCTCCCAGCCCATCAACAGGGCTCCTGCACCCCTCCAAACGGGTTTCGAGCCTACACACCCACCAACAACAAAACGACCTCCATTTTGCAAATTTGACTAACCCCCTAACTCACTCTACACTGACCCCGGGGTCCCTTGGGCGGGAGTCACTCCTCCCCCCAATCAGTCATCGCACCATGCAGTCCCCATTCGCTCCATACACACAGACCCGCTGGCCTCACTCACTCATCATGTACTCACCTCACAACTCACCAACTCTTCAACACACACACCGCTGAACTCTGCCATCCTCCTAACTACCTCCCCTAACTAACTCGTGCTCCCACGTCGTCCCTTATACTATAGCACGTTCCATTTAACACTGCGTTGCTAAACTACGTCAACTCTACACATTCACAAGTCTGTCACTGTCTCCAAATAATCCCATTAATCAATTTCCCAACCTAAATCTCGCTACAATCCCCCTAACTAATCCATTCCACGGACTCCATGAGGACTTACCCCTGCCCCATGAAGTCGGTCTAGCTAAGCTAACCCTTCCCCCTAACTAGTTTCCATCCTGTGCCCAGGTCAAGGGGGTCTTCCACCCCTTGCCCAGGAATCCTGTGCACCCGAAAGTGAGGCTTGCTTTTTTTTTTTCTTTACATGCGCAGCGCCAGCGCGGCAACTCACAGCTCGCGCACTTTGCACCTGCCCGTCACGTCATGCAGCTGCATGTGTTCCTCGTCCCTCCTTGGACGGTACTATCCGGCAGGGATACCCCTCCTGCCTGATTCCAACCCCACGTGCAGCCATGGCGTCACCGTGCGCATAAAAAAACACAAGCCCCACGTCTCGAGGGGTTCCCCACGCGAACACATGTGCTTTGCCCGTTGGAGCTTAACACACACGATCGCGTGGAGAACCCGTCCGGTCCAAATCCGTAATCCTGCCTAAACTTTGTCCGTCCGCGGGATCGGCAAATCCACCGCGTGCGTTTCCGGACCGGGACTTCACTCTCGCAAGCGAGCACGTGGGGGCCTCGTGCGTTGCACAGCACGGACCTCGTGCTCACTGCTGGGTGAACCCGGCACGGTCCCCGAAACAACTACAGCCGCTACCCGGCTTTCTTTCCTCACATGTCGCCGTCGTCGCCATTCGACCCATGCACACCTGCATGTTACGACGCTCACACTCCATTCCATTACATTCACCCCGGGAGACGCGGCTGCATGTTCACACATGCCGACCGACATCTCCCTTACATACCGCTCTCTCACACACACGGTCTCCCTTGCACTCGGCCGTTCACTCACGCATGCCATCTCCCTCGCACACGTGGCTCCACTCACTCGCGGCCTTCCACTCACTCGTGCCATTTCCCTCACACAAACCACACCACTCACACACGCGGGGGCACTCACCCGCGGTGCCTCATCCACACACCGTCCCTCACTCACACACACGGGGGCACTCACCCGCGGTGCCTCACTCACACACACGGCGACACTCACACACGGTGCCTCATCCACACACGGCATGCTGGGAAGCACGTACTCCGGCACAATCGCCACCACACCACTCACACACGGGGTCGCTTCCACACACGGGGACGCACTCACACCTTGTACCACACACACAGGGACAACCACACTGGGGATTCGTGTCCCCACAAGGGTCTCCGGGGCCTCTATACCCCCCAAGCTTTCCGTGCACCTGTCCACAGCACCCGTCCCCTCAACCTCGCAAAGCACGACCGAACCCACCTGGTCGTGACTTGCCTTAAGGGGGCATACTCCCTCCCCTCGTTCCTGGAGGAGGCTATCCAGCTGCTCGCACCGGGCCTCCACCCAGTCCGCGAGCTCACCCCCATTATCCTCCACTACCTCCGTGTGTGTGTGCGTCACTTTCCCCGTCTTCATCGTGCAGTCTTCCCTCTATTTTTTTTGTCTCCCGTATCTCTATACATTTATAAGTTTCTGTTGTCCCCTCCTGTCTATTAGTCTCCGCTTCTTTCTGGCGTCTTTCCCTTATCTTTATGTCGGTCAACCTTGCTTTCTCTTTAAGTCGCTCCCGTCCTTCCCTGTTTTTCACTCCTTGCTCTTTCACGATCTCCGCGTACCTCATCCTTGCTTTCCGTATTAATTGTTCTTTTCTCTCCCTCCCAATTTCTTTCACCTCGTCTCTTGTCTCCCGAATTACTTTTTCCTTACCCGCCTCCACCGCGGGCCTGACAGCCGTTGCACCCCCTCCCAGCTCGTTCGTTCCTACACGTGGAGTCGCCATTTTAAGCTCCCTGCTAACGGCCTTCATGCCCGCCTGCAGGCATCGGCTCATGTTCTGCGTCTCACCCCGCAGCTTTTTGGTTTCTTCCCTCATTTGCTTGTTCATGCCTTTCATTTCTTTTTTGATCTCATTTGTGTTTGTATCCATCTTTTCGTCCATTTTTTGTGTATTCGCATCCATCCTCGTTTTCACTTCGTCCATTTGCTTGTTCATGTTCGCATTCATCTTCGCTGTCATTTCCGCATTCATTTTTGCCAGCATGGTGAATAGCTCGGCCATGTCGGGTGCGCTTGGGTGAGCCGTTTCGGCAGGGGTTGGGGAAGGGTTTTGGTGGAGAGGGGGAGGGGAGGTGTCATACACCGCGGCCGCCGCCGCACCTATTTCGGGCTCTGGGTTCAGTTGGGAGAGTTCGTTTTCCTGTACAACCAACATTTCCTGCACGGGGATTTCATCCTGGACCATGGATTCTACACATTCTACATCCATTTCTCATACCCCCGGCTCCCGCTCGCCTTGAGACGCCATCTTGCTTCTCTTAAAGGGTTAATTTAGCTCGCTCGTAATTTGGAGGGAATCGGGGGTCGCTCCTCTCACCCCTGGACCGATTCCCGTGAATTTAATTGGAGACAGGAGAGCCCGTTTTCCCGTTCTCCGATACCAGTGCCGCGAGGAGGGTGATGAGTTTATATCGCATGACCTGACACCAGTGTTGCGGATTCGCGCCCGCCGGCGTGCGGACGGCCACGTAACTCGAATCACGGCACGTCGCCCACCGGACGGACAATCCAGTCGTGACCCTCTCGGACTAACGCCGGGAACTAGTCACGGGTGGACCTTTCGGTCTCACCACGATCGTGCCAATCGGCCCCCGCGTGGGATAGGGTTGCTCGCCAAATTCGACCTACCTAAGTACCCACACGGAGGGTAGACCGGGCGATCGCACCTCGCCGCAGGTCGACTTCGGACACGGGCCACTTTAAGCGGCCCGTTCCGTACTATCGGGATAACCGAGCGGTGTTATTCGTCGGCCTCGACGGTTCGATTAATTATCGGGCGTTTTAGCCCACGACCAACCCTTTACGTGAAGCAAGATGGAGATTCAATGAAAGAAAAGACGAAGCGAAGCGGGAAAACAGTTCAACATAACTCACATTTATTTTGCGATGAACGGGAAGCACACATATACAATTACACCAAAAGCACATGTAAAAGGAGAAGAAACACAATATTACACAAAAAGCAAATATAAAAGAGAAACACAATGCAGAGCTATCCGACTACCGAGCACACGGCAACACTTATACAATTTTACTTCACAGACGGCGCCAACAACACAGATACCCAAAGCAAAAGAAAAAGAACCACCCTCCAGGATGAGGGGGGTAGGCGGGCCTGGGGCCGAGACCGTGTCGGGCCTACCCGTCTGATGATGAGACGCAAAGTGGCGGTGGCGCCTCAACTCCACGGGCCTCGCGGACAGTGTCTGGTAGGGGGTGGGAAAGGGGCCCCCTTGTCGCACTATCTCAGCGCGGGGGGAAACAGGAGGGGGTTGTTGATGCTCGGGGGGGAGGAGGATATCACCCTGTCTCGGGTCCCGCGACGAGCGTCTCCACCTCGACCTCGGTCGCGCCGCCGGCCTCTCCCTCCGCAGCTCCCCGACTCCGACGCGAGCACCCCCTCGATCGCCTTCGCCGCCACCACCTCTCCACAGCTCCGTCCTCTTCACTCTGACTACTACCACTTCTTCCCAGCTCCACCGACAACTCCCA
This sequence comes from Eptatretus burgeri, assembly GCF_056783735.1. Lineage (NCBI taxonomy): Eukaryota > Metazoa > Chordata > Myxini > Myxiniformes > Myxinidae > Eptatretus > Eptatretus burgeri. The sequence goes on from NC_140974.1 coordinate 14,439,131, forward strand.
ACCGCGAACTCGAACTCTTGACTTCTCCTCTCCGAACTGACTTGACTGACGAACGCAGCCGTTTATATCCCCCGTGGCCTCGCTCCCCCACCTTTGACCCTTTACCTCCGACCCTTCACCTCTAACTGGCTCCCCATTGGACCGAGGAAAAGTGGGCGTGAATGCTTTTTGATCCATGAATTTGCATATAGCGACCTCACTCCAACGCCCTGGAGGCGGGGCCAAATCGCCCCACGCTCTCCAATAGGATGGAACAGAAGTGGGCGTGAGTCGTTTTTGATCCGTTTTTCTCGGAAAGTCTGTGATGTTTCTGAACACGCTGCTCGGTGCGCGCCCTGCACGAGTCCAGTATCGGTGCCCACAAGTGGCGCAAGAATGGTGGTGATGCGATGGTGGCGAGTTGTGACGGTAAAGGTCGTGGCTGTTGTTGTGAAGCGGCGTTGTGGTTGGTGGTTGTTGTGTGATGGATGTTGAGACGTGGTTGGTGGTGGTAGTAATGGCGGCTGGTCCAAAATAAAGATAGTAAAAGAAAAACGGCTATCTAAAAGGGTCGCAGCCCGCATGAATGACATTTATTCCCTCGAAACAACGGGTTTGGGCCTAACTACACATATACTTACAGAGATATCTCACCTAAAGGACCTGAATGGTGGTTTGCGAATTTCGTCAACCACAACAATACAATATCCATGCTGTACTGATAATAACCACACTGTGCTGATGTAATATCCACACTGTGGTGATAATATTTCCACACTGTACTGATAACATTTGAACATTTTATCTGCTCATATTATTTCTCACTCGAAAGTTGTTTTTTCTGCAGCTGCAGTGCTGAAGGAAACTTCATCCTCATTCGAGCTTTGGTGACTTTGTTATTTTGGAATGAAAATTTATGGCTGGAGAGTGCTGCGAGCATTGTTATATTTCATGCTGTGGCATTGCGTACATGGCAAGTTATCTGTAATGAATCAACACAACGCACTGTTGAATTCATATGGGATACGGTGACTTGTCGCTCCTCTATGGATTTTACTGAACAAGCTTTGTGATAGCGTAATATCATTGTCATTGTGCTTGATTCACTGCAGGGACTGTAAAATGGGGAAGGGCTTTTTAAGGTACTCTGGCCAACAGTTTTCCCTGCAGTCCTTTTTACATTAAGATGTATTCATTTTTTTATATTGTCATCCCATGAAAGGGTGGATTTCGTCTTCCTTTTTGGTCAATGATAACACATTTGACCTCATGCTGTGTACAAATAAAATAAATCTATAACAAAAGTTTAATCTTGCGTTTTTATCAAAATGCACATCACTGTTGCATTTGCAAGGGTCTTTCTTGCAATTATTTACCTGTGACTTGTAGCAGGTCTACAAGAGCTGCTCTGCATGGTCACTGTTGCTGTCGTTGTTGTGGTTCTTGTTTGGAGTCGATTTTTTTAAATGTGTCGCTGTGCACCCATTGGTCGGACAGCTGCCAGACCCCTCCCACATTTTTCGCTTCTCCCCACGATGACTTCTTCCCAGGACTCTCCCCACAATGACATCCAGACCAAATAATATGGACGCCATCTTGGTGTTCTGGTGGGCCTAAGACATCAGGCCTTTAGGCCTCTGCTGATTATATACTGCCTGGCTTTGTTGCGTCAGATTTCCATTGGCTTTGTTTGGGTTCAGTGTTACTCACGATGAGCGACCCTGTAGAACCTCATCAATGTCAAATAAAAATTATTAGTAAAGTTTAATCAAGCCCGTCAGCATGCACCATATGCACCTTCCTTAAAAATAGTGTTAAATAATTTTTGAATGGCCCCATAATCGGGTCAAACAATCCGTGACCGTATGACGAATCAGCTCGTTATGGTATAACCATGGCGGAGGCTGATATGGATGAGAGGTGTGGGAGTTGATGTTTTAATAGCGCATTAAATGTGTTTCCTAATCGCAAATTTCATCTTTTAAGATGCTTTAAATGCACAAGTCCCACTCAGAACGTTACCGGATTTTGTTGAAATTTATGACCACAATGCAGCCATTCTTGTCTTTACTATAAAAAAAAGAGCTATGTGTGCATCGGTGCATGTTCCACCCATTGGTTGGACGGTTTGCCTGACTCCATCCACAATTTCGATATGACTGCTGACATACTTCTGTACTCCTGAGGTTTCATCGGCCTCTATTGGAAGGCTCACTCTTTCTGACTCTCTCACGACTTTATCTTAACTCGAATTCCATATCCAATTGCATTTTTCATCATGGCTAAGATGGTTTCAGACTAGGTTGCAAAACACGGGACGAAACTCCGACAGATATTGATGTTTTAACAGCAAAACACATTTTAATAGCAGTTTCTGGTTGGGCATGCCTGGTGTTGGCTTCATGGTTAGGGTGGCGGGCTTTGGAGCCTCAGGTCCTGAGTTAAAATCCCGCTCAGCTGTTGAATTAATACCAGGTGGGGTTAACTCGGCCTGTAATCCTTCCGAGATCGGCAAAATGAGTGCCAGCATGCTGGTATAGTGTGTCAGAGTGGTGACCCGTCCAGGATTGTGCCCAATAGCCAAGGAGACTACTGAAGCAGCACCAACACTCTGCACAGAGTATGGTCCCAATCCCCTCCTGGTTGGTCGCAATGTGGGGAGAGGAAGAGGAGAGATGGGATGGGGGGTGGGGTGAGGACAGAGATGAGAGGGATAGGATGGAGGGGGATTGAAACGGATGAGAGGTAGGGGAGGGAGGAGGGGATTGGATGAGAGGGAGTGCCTCTGAAATAACGAAATATTGTTGCCTGTCAATGTAATAACTCCAATAAAGTAAGTTGTGTTTGATCGATTATTTTATTACATCCATGTACAATCATCAATATTTGTTGCTTTGATCAATATGAAATGCATGTTTTTAAATATGTTAATAAATATATATTAAATATGATGAATATCAAGGGAAAAGGAATGTGGTGGTGCTATTTTTTTCACGTCAGAATTGCATCTGTAACTTTATTCAGCCAAAATGTAACTGACCACAGGTGTGTGTGTGTGTGTGTGTGTGTGTGTGTGTGTGTGTGTGTGTGTGTGTGTGTGTGTGTGTGTGTGTGTGTGTGTGTGTGTGTGTGTGTGTGTGTGTGTGTGTGTGTGTGTGTGTGTGTGTGCGCGCGCGCGTCACTATAGGGGGGCGTGATGCAATCACATGCAGTTACAGGGAGAAAATCAATAAGATTATGGAGTTAATGTGACATTGTTCTCTCTCGTGTGATGCAAAGGGCAGAAGAGCCATCCATTTCTAGTGCCCAACTGTGTCTGCAGTCGTCCTCCTGCAATTGGGTTACCTGTTTTTTTAGGAGGTTGGTGGCAGGATTTGCACTCCAGCCATCGTAAAACCCTTCATTCCGTAAAACACACTAAAAACGCAAAGAAAGCTCAAAACCAACTTCGTGCGAGTAGCTCCTGTGAGACCGGATCGTGACGACATCATGGCGGGTGGTTACACCTACTATTGGTCTGGTCACTTTGATTGTTACCATGTGCAAGGTCTTGCTCTCACTGTGTCCAATAAGCTGACTCAAATGATAATTGAGGTAACACCGGTCAACGAGCGTAGGATGAGACGAAGGATTCATCATTCCTTGGGTGTCGTTCACTGGTCTCTGTATATGCTCTGACTGAGACGAGTGGTCTCACCATGAAGGACACATTCGATGCTATGCTCGGGTCTATGGTTGATCACTACCTGAGGCGAGATACTCTTCTAGTCTTGGGCGATTTCAATGCATCCACTGGAACTGATAGGAATGGTTATGAGACATGTGTTGGTCCCCATGGATCTGGAACTGTGAACCAGAATAGCACCAAGTTCCTTGACTTGGCAAGAAGTCATGGACTTGGGGTGACTGGTTCATGGTTTCAGCGCCCTCAGGTTCATCACTGGACTTGGTATTCCAACGCTGGTGTTGTGGCATAGGAAATTGACCATGTGCTCATTGATGGTTGCTGGAGGATGATACAGAACTGCAGGGTCTACCAGAGTGCTCAGTTCCTCAATCCCTACCACAGGCTTGTTGTAGCAACTCTGAAGTTGCAGCTTAAATCTGGGAGAATGGTTACATTCAAGCCTCCGTTGGATGTTGCTAAGCTCAAGGATGAGACAGTAGTTGAGGAGTTTGCGAACAGGCTGAGTGGGGTTTTTTTTTGGGGGGGGGGGGGGGTGTCTGAGTGCTTTGGGGAATCCTGAAGAGCTGTGGAGTGCCTTCAAGACCACCTTCCTTGATGTTGCTGCTGGATGTCGTGGAACTCACCAGAGGGCTAAGAAGAACTTTTTTCTCTCAAGGGACACTGTATAGCATTGACCAGAGTCGCATGGCCAGGCTTAACGGCAGAGCTGAGCTGTTCAGGGAGTTGAGGCATAAAACTGTATGTGCGCTGAGGGTGGACAAGGAGGAACAAAAAGATAAATGTCCCTTAGTGGTCCAGTCAGAGCCTCGACCTAAGTCCAATCGAAAATATGTGGCATGACTTGAAGATTGCTGTCTATGAACGCCCCCCATACAACCTGACTGAGCTTGAACAGTTTTGTGCAGATGAAAAGGCAAATATTGCCCAATCAAGGTGTGCAAAGCTGGGAGAGACCTATCCCACAGACTCACAGCTGTAATTGCTCTTAAAGGTGCTTCCACCAAGTATTAACTCAGGGGGGTGAACACTTGTCAAACCAAGATATTCTAGTTTTGTATTTTTAATTAATTTCCTGAAATTTGTAGAATTTCTTTTTCACATGGAAGTTGTGGGTTACGATGCGTAAATAAGGGTGGAAAAAGTTCGATTTAGTGCAATTTAATTCCAGGCTATATGGCAACAAAAGATAAAAAAAATTGAAGGGTGTGTAGACTTTCTATAGGCACTGTATCTGATTTCAGTTTAAATCTATTCACTGTTTCTGCTGCCACGACCTTTCCAGGGAGACCATTCCATGCATTAACTACTCTCCGAGTAAAACACTACAATCTAACTCTCCTCTTCTTTACTCTTAGGCGATGGCCCCTGGTCTTATCACTGTTTATTGTGCTGAATTATAATTCTTCTGCACTTATTTTGTCCACACCCTTCATTATCTTATACGTCTCCATCATATCACCTCGTAACCACCTCCTTTCTGGTGTATAAAGCTCTGTCTCCTTCAGCCGCTTTTCATAGCTGAGTCTAGCTTGGCCTGGAATCAATGTCGTAGTCCTGTGCTGAACTCTCTCTATAACAACTGTATATGTCCTTCCTCACATGTAGTGACCAAAACTGCACACAATATTATCGAGAAGACTTCACTAAATACCTGTACAGTGTTAAAACTTTCTCCTTTGATTTATAATTTAGCTTCCTTTGAATACAAAATAAAATCCTGTTTGCTTTACCTGTAGCCACCTGGTGCTATTTTGTCTGCTTACCTCCAATATTTATTACCACCCCCAAATCTTTCTCCTGTGTGACACACTCCAAAATTGCTGCTTGCATCGTGGAATGTCTATTTTCTTTCTTCTTACCCATCCCCAGCACCTTACATTTCTTTATGTTAAACTGCATCTGCCAATCTTTTGCCCAATCTTTGAAAATTCCTTGACTTTCCTGAATCTCATCACCCCCTCTTCTGCTCTCCACTCTTTGCTTCCTGTCACTAATCTTGTTTCCAACCCAGTGAGTTCTCTGACCAGCCACTCCACAAGCTCCCACCTTTGCTGACAACCTCCAATATGGTACCTTATCAAATGCCCTCTGAAAGTCGAGATATGCTACATACACTGCGCTTCCCTCATCCACCCAATCAGAAACTGCTTCATAAAACTCCAATAAATTTGTTAAACAAGACCTCCCTTTGTTAAATCCATGCTGATTGCCTTTAATTAATCGCTACTTAATTTTCTGATGTATTCATGATGGCTTTCAGTTTATAATGGCATTACAGGCCCTGCCTGGCCTCAGCAGTAGGCCCTGAAGGTATTGAAGCCGTGTACTCGAAGGATGCTCCTCTGTCTAATCTTTTCACCAGGTTCTTCACTTCGGGTTTCCACCGGTCTGCTTTGAAGGTGGCACACGTCACACCTATCTCTCAGAAGAGCATAAATACAGAGCCCATCAGAGACAGACCAGTCAGCTGGTCTCTCATATGAAGCAAAACACTGGAATACACAATCACTGCTGTCGAGTCATTCCCTTCTACAACAGTCTCATCATCGATCACTATTTTGGTTTCCGCCATGGTCACTCAATTCTGAACATGCTCCCTCTCTTACAACAATGGATGGAGGCCTTGAGGGCAGAGACAGGAATACAGGGCTCTCTCTCTCTCTCTCTCTCTCTCTCTGTCTCTCTCTCTGTCTCTCTCTCTGTCTCTCTCTCTATCTCTCTCTCTATCTCTCTCTCTACGGCTCTATCTCTGTCTCTTTCTATCTCTCTCTCTCTCTCTCTCTCTCTCTCTCTCTCTCTCTCTCTCTCTCTCTCTCTCTCTCTCTCTCTCTCTTTCTCTCTCTCTTTCTCTCTTTTTCTCTCTTTTTCTCTCTTTTCTCTCTTTTTCTCTCTTTTTCTCTCTTTTCTCTCTCTTTTTCTCTCTTTTCTCTCTTTTTCTCTCTTTTTCTCTCTTTTTCTCTCTTTTTCTCTCTTTTTCTCTCTTTTTCTCTCTTTTTCTCTCTTTTCTCTCTTTTCTCTCTTTTCTCTCTTTTTCTCTCTTTTTCTCTCTTTTTCTCTCTTTTTCTCTCTCTTTTCTCTCTTTCTCTCTTTTTCTCTCTTTTTCTCTCTTTTTCTCTCTTTTCTCTCTTTTCTCTCTTTTTCTCTCTTTTTCTCTCTTTTTCTCTCTTTTTCTCTCTTTTTCTCTCTTTTTCTCTCTTTTTCTCTCTTTTTCTCTCTTTTTCTCTCTTTTTCTCTTTTTTTCTCTCTTTTTCTCTCTTTTTCTCTCTTTTTCTCTCTCTCTTGTCTTATCTCATGCCCTCAACACAGTTTGACATCAAGCTCAGTTTGCCCAGCCTCCACCTGTGGCATTCAAAGCTGGGTTCATGCCTGAATGGTCGATTTTCTCAATGTACACAAAATCGCATTTAGCTCTTTATGGCTTCGTATCAACTCTGGATGCTGGCATGTCCCTCTCGGCAGCCTCTTGGCCCCATTACTTTTTGCTATTCTCACTCAGGACCTCTGTTTCTTTGAATCGTTTTCCTTACCATTTTTGAAGATGACTAAATAATCCAACAGTGACAAAGTTGCAATGACTGCATTCCTCACAGCAGACCTCAGAAAGATCAAACATTTTTGATGGCCTGTTTCAGGTTATTCTTAATCCATGACCTTACCTGAACAGATCACGTATCCAAGCTGGCCCACTAAATCCAGGCACAGACTGGAAACCCTGTGCCATGCAATGCCCTTCATTGTTTCAGCAGAGTGACTCATGGCATACAACTCATTTGTTTGAATCCAAATGGAGTAGGCCTCCCTTGTGTTTCAGTATACCTGTCTTTGACTTTATGCTCCTGGAAGATGTGCAGGCTAAAGCGATGAAAATCGACCAGCATGCGCCCAATGAAAAAGCTGTCGCACATTGCTTCCTGCTGAGACTCGCCAGAGAGATTCCTGCTGAGACTCGCCATTGTGGTCTTTTGATCCTTTACAATCTCTCATATGGTTTGCTCCCTCTATCCTTTCAGCCACTCCCAGCAATACCATGGTAAATATGTTCATCCAGCAACTCCCTCACCAACCTTTCAAAGTCCACTCTTCTAACTCACCTGAATTCCCTTGTCCCCTGCTCTATTTTCACCTGTCACATTGTCTCCCTTTGTCTATCCAATGAAGGTCCTCCTTCCATTCAGTCAATGCTACATCTCACCGGCCACCATCTCATGTCAACTCCTGTTTCCATTCATGATTATTTATTATCTTGCCAAAACGAAGTTTTTGCAAGATATGTTAGTCAGCTTGTATGTTTTTTTTTTTTTTTTGTCTGTAATCACCTTTAAAAAATTCTGCAGAGCACAGTTATCATCGGAAATTTTTGTAACTTCGCATATCAGAGGCCTATAGAGGTCCCTTTCAGTGCACAAAATTTTGAAGGTCAAGGTCAAAGGTCAAGGTCACTTTGGCACAAATCAGGCGAGTCGACGAAACCCTTATTTTTTGAGTAATTTTGATCGGATCGTCTTCAAACTTCATGGGAATATAGTTCATGGTCTGGCGCTCAGCTGATTAATTTTTGGTGGCGATTGGCCTTTTTTTTTTTTTTTTTTTTTTTTTTTTTTGTATACCTTGGTCGAGGCTCGTATGAGAGCTAACACACAACTCACAGCAATGAGGCATGAGACAAGAGGGGCGGGAGTGGAAGGGACAAAACATTGGGGAACAGACACAGGTGAAATGTGGAAGGGAGAGGGATGGGGATGGGACGGGGAACATGGCGAGGGGAAGATGGACATTAAAGGGACTTTCAGGAAGGAAAGCAGGAGAATTGAAGGAAGTGGGCTTGGGTGGATTATCGGGGGTAGAAAAGATCGAGGATTTGGATGGGGGAAGATAAGAGGTGGTGGTGAACAGCTGTTTTGAAAGCCTGGAGGGAAGAATGGGAAAGAATAGAGTGAGGAAGTTTATTCCAAAGGCGGGAAAAAGAGGAATGAAAGAGTGAAGATGAGCAGTGATTCGTGATTTTGGTAGTTTTACCAGAAGGGGGTTGTTGGCGGACCTTGAGCGCCCTGTGGAAATGTGGTGGGGACAAATCGCAGAGAGAGCAGGGGGGCAAGGCTGGAGAGGAGTCGGTAGAAGACAGAAAGACCACCGACCAACCTGCGGTGATTGAGTGAGAGGCCCAAAGACTCAGCTTCATTGCGGGAGATGCCAATGATCTTAAAAGCCCTGGTTTCGACAGCGTGAAGTCGAGAAAGGTGGGAGGCAGGAGCACCAGCCCAGAGGGGAGAGCAGTACTCCATCAGGCTACGGACAAAAGCTTTGTAAGTGGTCAGGAGCTCAAGAGGGCCGAGGAAGGACTTTGCACGACGGAGGATTCCCAGTCGGCGACTGGCTTTTGAGGCAAGGTTGGAAATGTGACTTTCCCAGGAAAGGTCATGGCAGATAGTGAGACCCAGAAGCTTGAAAGAAAAGACTTCTTCCAGAGGATTGTTGAGAAAGTGGATGGGGGGGTTTTGTAACCGGTCCTTTCGAAGAGACATAGTGAGAGTGTGAGATTTGTCTGGATTGAAAGACATGTTCCACGTGTTGGACCAGTTTGTGATTTTATCCAGATCTGCAGTGAGCGAAGAAGCTGCTGCTTGCCGGTCTGAGGGATGACAGATGGTACGGCAGAGGGTGGAGTCATCGGCAAAGAGAAATAGAGGATTTTCCAGAGAGTCCGAGAGATCATTGATGAAAACCAGAAAAAGAACAGGGCCCAGAACGCTACCTTGAGGAACTCCAGCCTGCACAGGAAGAGGGGATGAAAGAACTCCATTTAGGGCCACACGTTGACTGCGACAGGAGAGGAAGTCTGCGAGCCATGAGTGGAGATGGCCTTGAATACCATGGGAAGAGAGTTTGGTGAGTAGGGCAGGGTGCCAGACTGTGTCAAAAGCACGTGATATGTCCAGGGATACGGCTCGGATTTCCTGTCTGGCATTGAGGACCTCCATCCATTGATGGGAGAGCAGTAGCAGCATATCTAGGGTAGAGTGACCTGGTCTGAAACCAAATTGATGATTGGAAATCAAGCCATTGGAGAAGATGGCCTTGACCTTCATGGTTCGTGCCTCAGGTCACACATATTTGACCCCAAGGTCAAATTTTCAAGTTTTTTGAACCATATCGTGTATTACCTCAAATTGAACACCTCGATGAGTGCTTTCTAGATATGTCAAGCTTGAGACATTATGACGTCACTTGGTGACGTTATGAGGAAAAAGCATATTTTTCATGGTTACTCTGTAGAACGATTCTCATCAGAATCTCTCGTAGGCAGATATTCCTCAAGGAGTCCATTCATGATTGTCGCTCCTGGTGGATAGCAGCTCTGTTCACCTCAGTGTGACCTTAAAGAAGTCACACGTGGTCACCTTTTGGCAAGATACGGGTCACCCTGCGGGTGACATTGGTTTATTTATTTATTTATTTATTTATTCCTGCAAACATGTCATAACTTGCCTTTTCATGCAGGTAATGTTTGTACGGATATCCCTAAAAGTCTGCCTGTTGACATCTGCCTTTTTGTGTGGTTGGAAACCTCATTATCCTCTGTCATTTTTCTCCTCAATAAGCACATTTTTTACAGCATTATAAAACGAGTTTCCTTACAAGAAATCCAAATTGCAGGAGGATGCCATTAGGCCCATCAAGCCTCCACAATGGTTGCCAACATACAGTTGTTTTCCCATGCGCTATCCTCTAAATGCTGAGCATCAAGCAAGGAAGCAGAACATATCATTTCTGAAGTCTTTGGAATGACTCGGCTGGAGTTCGACCCGACGACCTCCCAGATGCGGAGTGGATGCTCTAATCTCCCAGAACGCGGCTGTTCAAAATATTTGACACAAAATGCGTAAACATTGCACACAAATAATGACATTTTATACATTTTTCTATGAATATTGAAGTTGATTTTTCTTTTCAGCTTGTTTTGAAAATAATCTAATCCAGGATGAAAACCAAAGCAATCGAAGAACCTGACAAACAAGCCCATGAATCATATTTATTTGAGTGCAGCTCATAAACACAGGCCCAGATCATTATGCATTGCCCGTATTTTCATTCAGTCGTAATCTGAACCTGATACTCGAGAGGGGACGGGATGTAAAAAGTACGAGACATCAGAATCTTTGGGGGATTAAGGTTGGGGGGGGGGGGTGAATTGAGAAATACTGCGAAAAATAGAAAGGAACACACAAAGCTCTCTCTGTATGGGTGTCAAATTCTTCACAATGTTGTGCAATTGGGATTATGTCCTTAAATGGAAATATTTATCTGTTGTACAATGCACATGGTCTGTAGGTTGGTACTGTCTGTAGCTCTTGTTAATTAGATGTTGATCTGTATGTTTTCTGGCACCAATGTTGTTATCTGCAGCTGTTGGCCAGAGAATCAAGGAAGGATGAAATTTGGAATGTGTCTCGAGGCATGGCACATGACTGCCCACTTAAAATTCGTATAAATTTTGGAAGTCTGCTCTAACTTAAACCTTTTTTGCATACATGGTCAAGGCTCGTATAAGAGCTAGTACACTGAATGGATCAAGATGGAACAGAGAAAGAGAGAGAAGGGGGTGGGTTGGGGGACAGCAACAGTGGAGTTGAAGGAGAAGATGGAGGCAGACTTGGACAAACAGTGGGTGTGGGGAGGAAGGGGGAGGGGCAGGAAAGCATTCATGGGGTGGACAAGATGGATACAGAAGGAAATTCAGGAAGGAAAACGTGCAAATTTGGAAGTGAGAGGGCTTGGAGTGGGGTTAATGAGGGTAGAAGCTATCATGGTTTTGGATTGGGCATAATCTGCAATGTTAGTGAACAACTGTCTTGAATACCTGGAGGGAAGAATGAGATTGAAGAGAATGTGGAAGTTAGTTCCAAAGGCAGGAAAAAAAGAGAGGAACAAATGAGGAGTTGAGCAGTGATTCTGGATTTATGTAGGTTCACCCTAAGAGGGTTGATGGCGGACCACTTGCGCCCTGCAGAAACCTGGGGGGAGGGGGGGGGGTGGGGGGTGGAGAAAGCACTTAACAAAAGAGCATGGGGTGCCAGACCAGAATGGAAGCAGTAGAAGACAGAGAGACCACTGACTGTCTGCAATGGGAAAATGATAGGTCCATAGACTCAGCTTCAGTGTGCGAGATTCCAATGATGTTGAAGGCCTTGGTTTCCATGGCATCAAGCTTAGCAAGATGTGAGGCAGGAGCACCAGCCCAGTGAGGAGAGCCGTACTCCATCAAGCTGCGAATGAAAACCTTGTAGGTGGAAAGGAGTTCAGGTGTGCCAAGGAAGGACTTTGTACGACGGAGGACGCCCTGTCAACGACTGGCTTTGGAGGACAACTTTGAAATGTGGTTTGCCCAAGAGAGATTGTGGCTGATAGTAATACCCAGGAGTATGAATGAATGAACTGACGTCATGCTGTCTCCCGTTTGCACCTTTGAGCTTCAATACACTTAATGAGATTTTGGCCACTTTCACCTGCAATTACTTTCATCCTCCTGTGGAACATCTGCGTTCTTGTCCAGCTGTTTCACATTAGTCCCACTATGTCTGTTAACCTCCTCCCACCAACCACCAATCTCTCCCACTCCTATCCCCACTGCTATGTTCTGCTCTTCCATGAGCCCTGATACCTGAGTATAAAAATAATATTTACAGAAACATGCGAGTAAAGGGGGAATTGCCAAGAGTAATGTACGTGAATGCAAACTCGCACACGTGCACTCACACTCTGGAGCTGTCTGATTAATCATACTGTGGATACAAAAATGGCAGGTCTTCTTTATTTATTATAGATCAACTCAGCACCCGACCCCTTTCTTGCTGAAACATTCCCCTTTTCCTTATTTCCCCTACATGATCCTCATAAATTATAAGTTATCTTTCCCATCTACCCAGGCATGATATATATATATATATATATATATATATATATATATATATATATATATATATATATATATATATATATATATATATATATATAAAATATAGATCGCCTTTAACCTTATTGTCATTTCAATCAAAACAATGCTGCATGTAAAATATAGATAGCCTCGAACATCTGCCCTTATTAATATACAAACATTGTTTATAAATACAGATACAATCTAAACCTATTATAAAATGGCCACATCATCTTGGCTCATGATCATGCACATGATAATGAAGGCAAATGGCACAACGATATGTTATTGGCACACCAAGATGGCGGTAGTAGTAGCAGTAGTTGTAGCAGCAGCAGTAGTAGTAGCAGTAGTAGTAGTAGTCTTTGCTCAACAATGGGTTGCATGATAAATACCTTCATTTTCGTTGGTATGTAGCACAAGGCTGTGGGGTAGCATCATTGGCTGAGGGCATGGCTGTGCCGTAATGCCCTCCATTGGTCAAGGCAGGAATTTGTAATTTGTAATTTCAGGGTGCCGGCGATAGCACTCCTACTCTTCGCAAACGACACCATCGGATCTTTAACTTCTAACAACGAATGCTGGCAATTGGGACGCCAATTTATCGTCCATCCAAGGGACGAGCATACACATTGATGAATCGACCCTGCCTGTGAAACACCGGGATGATAATTTATAGCTGGGACGGTATTCAAACCCAGGCGACACAACTTGGAGGTGACTGTGTATACCTCTTGGCCATCCTGTTCACCCAAAGAAACTCTGACTAAGCCAGTCCGTGGGATTTATTTTCTTGGCTCGGTTGTGCAGTTTCCCTTTTCTCTTTAATAGAAATGTTGGATTCCTATTTCGTCTATTCTCAACAAAGTGTGAAACGAGATTTTTCATTTAATTTGAGTGTTTCCATGGAAACAGGATACAAGGGAATGAGGGCTCTGTGTGGAAAATAATCAAATCATGTCATGCAATGCTTTCTGGGCCCGGCAGCAGCAGAGGCATCAAATTGGCATGGTAAAAACCCCTGCGGATCAATATCAACTCAACGGATACCGACAGCAGATGTGGGATGCCATGGGCACACTGTCTGCAGTCGGAAGCAAGGCAACGACGACTTTAACTACTCATACCACTACCACTACTACTTCTACTAATACTAATTGCAACTTGAACCTCTTTAATAGCCATAATTATATGGTCATATTTTTGTGGCATTGGTCAGGGAACGATTTTGGCCTAAGTCGTTCAACAACATGCTGGCCAGCACCGACATCACTCATCATGAAAGACCATAGTGGGATTTTTAACATCCACCCTCAATCCAAGTGATTGCGCTCTTTTGCCCTGACAAAGGATGAACACCTGGAACATCAGTTTCTTCTTGCCTTCTATGGTGCCCAGCATACCTTGATCAACCTCCTGTTGGATTAATCCATTGTTGAGCTCATGATGAGGCTTATCGTCGGAGATTACTCCACACCATTTTGGTGAGTTGTGAGGCATTTATGTCTTGCAATATCTTGCTTTCTTCTGAAGGACTCCTGGCATGTGTAAGAGGTGAAATTGTAACACTTGTTGTGAGTTCTTGTCTGGCAACAGAATCGTGTGTTGCTTGGTCCATCTCCACTCTTTTCTTGGTACAGGTGTCTAAACCCCTCTTTGCATCTCCTTCTCTGAGATCCTCTTGCCTGAGGTACAGGGAATCAGCTAGCCTTCATTAATATCAAACGTATTCAGGTATTCTCAATTTTCCTCTCCATGTCGTGCTGTGAGGTGCAGTGGCAACCACCCAAATAAGAGCTTGGGAATGTGGTTGCCTTCTGAGTAAGATGACCTACTCAATGGAGTCTAGTGGCTGCAGCGATATACTTCAGTGACTTCTCCATCCCAAACTACTTCCACACTTGTATCTTTACAATAATCCATGGAGGGGTGCCATGTTTGTTTGTCGCACTACTGCTCTTGCAGTTCTGGGCCGATTACATCCAGACTTGTTTCATAGCATCAGCATTAGGGTGTACCACTTTTGCAAAAGTAGTTGCTGGGATGAAGCACTATGTGCCTATCGATTCCACTAGTGAAGTTAGGTGATCGACCAAAGTTTGAAAATTTTAACGCCTTTTTTGACCGCGGGCCGCCATTTTGAAATTTCATGAAAATCCATATTTTTGGAAATAATATTGATTTTTGAATATTTTAAAATATATATTTCTCTGTGTTTGGATGGCTGAATGCACCTCAGTAGGCACCAGTATGATAGTAAGTACCCGTAAATATTATTCACAACTTGTCCCAACATTTTGAGAAGGGGTTGCCATTTTGGAATTTTACTGAAAATCCCATATTTTGACAATTATTGTACGGCACATTGTTTGGCATTTACAGAATATCAGTAGTAGCGTTTTCATAAAGACATTATTAATTACAAATGAGAACATGATCAATTAATTATGAGAACAACCAAATATGTTTTAAGCGACATGGTTTTCATATATGACAACATAACAATCTAGCAAACAAGCAACCACACAGATATCTTATAAAGAACATAGCGTTTGTTTTGTATAGTCTGGGTAAAGCTTTCTGTGCTCTTCCACGCACTGGAGCAATGCTTGACGTTGTTTCTATTCATTGCACATATTAATAAAGTCAGACACCAGCTTAATTCCTCTTTCAGCTCGATCATTTACGACACGCAAAGAATTAGCACTTCCGCAAAATTTTCTGCAACTGGCGAACTTGTCCCACATAGCCACAAAAGCCCTGGCCATTGGTCAGTCAAGGTTTATCTGCAAGTGCACAAAGAATAAAAAATATATATATTTCATTAGATATACACAAAATATACGATTTTCACTGAATTTCCAAAATGGCAACCCCTTCTCAAAATGTTGGGACAAGTTGTGAATAATATTTACGGGTACTTACTATCATAATGGTGCCTACTGAAGTGCATTTGACCATCTAAACACAGAGAAATATATATTTTTTAATATTCAAAAATCAATATTATTTCCAAAAATATGGATTTTTCCTGAAATTTCAAAATGGCGGCCCGTGGTCAAAAAAGGCGGAAAAATTTTCAAACTTTGGTCGATTACCTAACTTCACTTGTGGAATCGATAGGCACATAGTGAGTGCTTCATTCCAGCAACTACTTTTGCAAAAGTGGTACACCATAATCAGCATGACCCCAATTAGTGCATAGCGGTGTTTTTATCTTTGCCAGTGATCTTGAAGGTGAGGGGAAGACACAAATTCTCTATGTAAATGTGTATCGTGTAGCACAGCAGCTCCGGGTGGGAGAGAGTATTCCAAGTCAGAAGAATGTGTTACATGTCTGGGACAAGATCGCCCATAGGGCGAGTGCGCTGATCGTACTACTAATATGCCCTGTCCACTGGTGGGCCTTTGTGATACCTAATATGCTTTGTAGGCACCTGTTGTTAAAGCACTTTAATGTCCACCAACACACCCGCGCGCGCGCGCGCGCACACACACACACACACACACACACACACACACACACACACACACACACACACACACACACACACACACTTCGATACTTTGAGATGACGGATGGCTCATGGCTTCGTTCCGCCTTCTGAAACCCGCATATAGAGATAACAACCAACAACACATGATCTCTACCATGCTCATTACAGAGTTTCCGTTCTGCCGAAGCAGTCTTTATGCCAGGGTCATAATACTGAACAGGTCATCTCTATGATGCAGGATTCTCGAATGAGGGTGCAGGAATTTGTAATTTGTTCAGGGCCAGCAATAACTGTCCGTAACTGCCCCTGCGATATTGCGGGTCGGCCATTACTCGCCTCCTTTTCTCAAAAGACACCTTGGGATCTTTAACATCTTTCAACAAATGCGAGCAGATGGGACACCCAGTCTAACTTCCATTAGGGGGGGGGCACACATTTATGCATCATTACACATGTCAAACACCGGAATAACAGTTTATCGCTGAGCTGGGATTTGAACCCAGACTGGACTGCTTATTTGTGAGTGTGAATACATCCAGGTTATTCCCCTTTTACCCCCACCTTTATTTGCTTTTAATTTGAATGCTCCTTTTTCCCTCTTTATCATTTTGCTTGTGGTCCTGTATCTTCAGTTGTGCAGGAAGTTTAATGTGGTTGGGACTTTCTGTCTTCGTGTGCTTGTTCTTCAATTTTATTTTTTAATACTTCTCTTGAGTGAGCTTTGGCATGATGGAAATCAAAATAAACACATCGAAGTTATATTGTGGAGAAAGTTCTGGGGAAAAAAAACTTCATGTACAGTATTTGGATGAACTGGATTGACATCTTGTTTTTCTACTTTGGAATATCATTCAATGAAATTCCACAATGAAGACCCCTACCTGGAGATCACAAAGGAAATGAGTAAGGTGGTAGCCTCGAGTCTCATAATAAGTGCATTTACTTGGAAAACTCGTCTGTCCTTTTTTGCCGTGAACATATCCATACATGATTGTAAAACTGCTCGGAGCAATGATCTTATCTTTATGCATCGGTATCTCCTGTTTTTGGCTGACATGATAGCTCGGAGGCAGTGCACTCATGTGATTCTGGACCCAAATGCAAACTGTCATCCTGGTGCTTCGAAGGACGACGAAGCACCACGATGACGGTATCAATAAGTATGCTGGTTCTCGGAGAGGATATTCACAGTTCTGTTTGCCAGCATTGATTGCTGGTGGACGTTAAAGGTTCTTCAGAAGTCCAGGCATTTGTGTGCTGGCACCCTGGTCAAATTCTAAATTCCTGCTTTGACCTTCATGGGGACGCTGCGTCAACATGGTATATCAGCAATTCCAGAAATGATGCAACAACCAGCCGCTTGTGGATACAATTGATGATCGAAAGCTTTTTGCTGTTAGCCCGACGTGGGCACAGATGAACTCCTCCGATGAGAATGTGCCATGTGCAAGATGTTACGAGCAAACTATCATGCATTGAGCCTGCTGTATTTTATTATGCATAAGTGTAATGTGTTGTTTCCAAGGATACATGTCCAACAATAGGCCATCCATTGGAGATGACTTTAATTGAGCCACTCCATCTGCGTTCAGGTTGTGGATCTTGCGGTATCTTCTTTTGAGAAGATACCGCAAAAGAGCAGGCAGTTGTGTTGGTAAAACGATCAAAAAAATAAATAAATAAAGATAAAAAGAACCGCATTTTTCTTTTCTTGTTCTGGTGTTGATGTGGTGCAGGCATGATGTGCCCAATGTCCTCCACCTGTATCTAATTTCCTTGTGTATCCTTGCTAACTTCTATGCCCAAAGGTCAAATTGGATGTGAAAGCTGATTTTAAAAGGGATGTAGATGTTAATTTTCAAACTAATGAAAAGAAGAGTCCCCAGAAGGCAAAAATGTTGTTGTGGAAATTACTCCGAGTGGCTTAATAAATGCTGAATAATATAGCATAGTTATTTCCTTTTTGAGTGTTTAGCATAAGTAATTAAATGTGACTTTAGATGTGTGTCAACTTTGTGGTCAATGGATGTTATGCACCTATCCCAGTGTTTGTCTCTCAAAATCTACATCCTGTGTGACCCTTATTTCATGTCCTTACCTTACAACAAGTGTCTGGAAACGCTGCCAGGCCTAAAATTTAGGCAGGAGAACTTTCTAGACTTCTTCGGGGGGACCCAGTCGCCATGCACTTGGGGTAAATGGCCAAACGAGGTGATCGCTCCACCCACCAGCCGAATAACAGACCAATGGTGAAAGGGAGGGGAGGATAGCCAGTCGTCACCAGTGGTGTCGGTGGGCGAGCTTATTTAAGGCGGGTTCAATTAGAATCAGCATGGAGAAGCCGGTGCACACCACGGAGAAAGGCTGTTAAAATCGGAGGTTCCAAAGAGAAAGGTCAGGTCAGGTATGGGAGCATGTGCCAGAACAGCGTGTCGCTGCGTCCACTTTCTGCCGGTACTCCAGGGGCCTACGTCTGGCCTTCCCCCAAGCAGGTGCCAGGCCCATCCCCATCTCCTTGAGATGCTGGTCAACCTGCTGCAACCACGAGGCACGTGGTCAGCCCATTGGCCTCCTCCACTCACGAGACTCCCTCGCTGAGAGAATCTGGTGAGCAGGATCAGCGTCAGGAAAACGAGCCACATGTCCATACAGCCGCAACTGACGCTCACGGACCATGCAGGTAACAAATCTCATCCGAGTCTCTCTCAGCAACCGCTCGTTGGACACAAAATCTGACCAGCGATAGCCAAGGATTCTCCGAAGAGACCTGGTACCAAAGGAATCAAGTCTCCGTCTCAGATCCTTGGTCAGAGTCCAAGTCTCGCATCCACAGAGCAAGACTGGAAGCACCAAGGACCTGAAGACTCGGACTTTCGTCCTCCCGCACAGGTACCGGCAGCACCACACCCCATGATCCAGTGAAACCATGACTCCCCAGGCCTGACCCAGACGTCTATTAACCTCTGACTCACAGCCAGCAGAGACATGAATATCACTGCCAAGGTAAGTGAATCTCTCCACGACCTTAACATCCTCACCACAAACAGACACAGACAGGACAGCAGCATCCAAGATGTCATTGAAAGCCTGCATCTTAGTTTTGACCCAAGAAACCCGTAATCCCAGCGGCTCCGACTCCTCATTCAGCACCTCGAGGGCCCCCAAAAGGACATCTAAAGTCTCCGCAAAGATGACTGCATCATCTGCGAAATCAAGGTCTGAGATCTTGACATTCCCAAACGATGCACCGCAGCTTGATCTTTCCGACATCCTCCCGAGAATCCAGTCCATACAAGTGCTGAAAAGTGTGGAGGCCAGTACACACCCCTGACGAATTCCAGTAACAACTGGAAATAAGTCAGAGATGGTACCACCACACTTCGCAGCACTCTCAGTACCAAAGTAGAGTTCAGACATCAGATCGATCAGTTTTGGTGGCACCCCACGAAGACCGAGAATCCTCCAGAGGGCATCCCGATTCCTGAATCGAACGCTTTACAGAGATCAACATAGGCTGCAAGCAGCCCCTGCCGAACCTCTCGTCTGCATTCGGTGAGGACACGAAGAGCAAGGATACGGTCAATCATTGACCTCTTTGGTGTAAAGCCTGACTGCTCTGGACGCTGATGCTCAAGCAGATGGTGGCGAACCCTATCAAGAATTATCCGAGCAAAGACCTTGCCCGGCACTGAGAGCAGCGTCACCCCTCGGTTGTTGTTGCAGTCTTGGCGATCACCCTTCCCTTTCCAGAGAGGAACAACAAGGCCCCTCTTCCAATCAGTTGGGATGATGCCTGTGTTCCAGGCAGAGCACAAAACTGCATGCAACGACACGAGTGCAGCATTTCCACCAGCCTGGAGAAGTTCAGCATGGATGCCACAGATCCCTGGAGCTTTACCCTGTTTCAACCGGCTCACCGCAGCCCGTGTTTCCACAAGCGAAGGTGGACCACAATTGATTGGAGGGTCAGCAACAGGGATTGTAACACCATTGATGTCCAACTCGACAGCTGGGGGATCAGCCTGGTACAACCGCTCAAAGTAACCGGCCCAGCGGGCCTTCATTTCAGACTCCTCTGTTAAGAGCCTCAGAGAGAAAGCCATGCCCATTTCACCGACGCTCCGCCGACACCACGCCTACTCCATTAAACCATTCCTCCCTCCTTCCACCCAAGCCCTGGCGGTGGTCTGACCCGAACAGGAAACCCTGAACCAGCACCAATGGTTTGCCATATATAACTCTCTTCTTGTCCTGTGACCTCCCTATGTCTTTTAACTAACGTGTGCTTTTGATTAAAGATCATAGGTAATTAAGGATCTGCTGTTTGTCACTTTGCCTGTTCGTGTGCGCATATGTTGGTGGAGGATAGTTTGGGGACATTTTTATTGAGAGTTGGATCCATGTTTTGTTGAACTGTTTTGCTTCTTTTTGTATTCCCACCCTTGTTACACAAATACAATTTTGAAACCTGACTTCATCTCTGGGTGAACCCTATTTATTCTGGTCGTTTAACAAATCATGTTAAACCTAAATTGGGTGTGACCACCGTACCGCCAGAAGCTCACATCACGTGGCCCGGTTGCTCGGCTGGAGATTGAGATCCGTAATGTGATCGCCGAACAGCGCGATGCTCGCTTGATTGAAGGACCCCAACCTGCACGGTAACCTTGCTTTAGACACGAGGATTCGGCAGGGGATCTTTGAAATGGTTGACTGTCACGTCGTTTTTACACGACTCGCCGGATTTGAACCTGGAAACCGGAATGGTCTGACGGCTGCAACATTAAGTTTATACAATCTCAACAAACGTTGCACAGGTGAATTGTTGTTCACCATCATGACGTAATTTTAACCAAACTTCAGCGTCAGAACAACCTTGAGTTACCATAAGAAGGAAATAAATTGATGGATGAGCTGAATTGGGTGTGGGTTTGGAGTGGCCATGATGGAAGCAAATGGTCTCCTCTTGTCCCTCTGCATTTTTTTAATGATTCCATTTTTCTTTGGTGTGACCTCTCTGTGTACTATATAAGCCACGTCATCTCCACACAAATGCTTCCCTCCCCACCCCCACCTTCTGACCCACAACAACCACTACCACCCACATTTCCCCTTCTTTCACCATTTATTTGCAAATATAGTTTAGCTATCTTGATGTGTTTCCCTTGAATGTTCAGCAGCAGGGTGTGAGGGGTAAACAGCCTGCTTAGCAAGTCACATTTTGTATCTTTTTCATATTTGACCTTTCAGTTTTGAAAACCAATTAATAACTTCGAAGCAAGATTTTGAGGGGAAAATATGTGCATTGTGTAGGGGCCATTGTTTTGGAGGAATAGGAGGAGGGGAGAACAAGTGCTAAGTCTGTGCCCATGCATCTCTTTGGCATTCTACTTGTTTAATATACTTTTTATTGCTATCTGGTACTGTTTTAATATCTATGGAATGACCACGTGAGGTTTTATATACAGTATGTACTCGTAGGGACCCGTGGAAATTTCGCTTAATGTAAAATGTGAATTTGAAATCCTCAACTCCCCCCCCACTCCCACCCAACACCAAGTTCTCAACCCCCGCCACAACCCAAAGCCCTCACCTTCCTCCACCTCCATCCCAACTCTTGAAATCCCTCCCCAACTTGTTTTCAAATTCCATCTTCACTACAAGTCTTCAAACTCTCTCTCCACCCAAAGTCCTCAACCCCACCACCCACCACCCAAGTACTAACCCCCCCCTTCCATACCCACCACGAGTCCCAAATCACCCCTCCACCCCCCCAAGCCTCAATCCCCCTCTCCCAACTCTCTGTCCCCTTTCTCCCTTCTACCCCAACTCTCTTTCCTCCCACCCCCCCCCCCTTTCTTCAAGTCCTCAAAACCCTCACACACCCTTGCCCAGCCCCAAGTCTTCAACCCCCACTCCAAACCAAGTCCTCTCTTCCTTAATAATAATAATAATAATATATATATTCTTCTTCTTCTTCTTTCGGCTCCTCCCGTTAGGGGTCGCCACAGCGGATCATCAATATGATCCGCATAGTGATTTGGCACGTTTTACACCAGATGCCCTTCCTGACGCAACCCTGGTCGCCTCTTGCGACACAGGGATATGGTACGCCTATTTTAACCGGGGTATACACCGGCCCAGTATACTGGTACTCATTTCGCCGACCTCGGAAGGATGACAGGCTGAGTCAACCCCCTGGTGTATTAATTCAGTGGCCCAACGGGGCTTGAACTCAGGACCTTTTGGATCCCAAGCCGCTGCCCTAACCACTGCGCCAACACCAGGTGTATATATATATGTGTGTATATATATATATATATATATATATATATGTATGTATATATATATATATATATATATATATATATATATATATATATATATATATATATCGAAATGGAGACGGTTGATCCGCTGTGGCGACCCCTAACGGGAGCAAGCCGAAAGAGGAAGAAGAAGAGATATATATATATATATATATATATATATATATATATATATATATATATATATATATATATATATATATATATATATATATATATATATATATATATAGTCTCTTCCTTATTGGATGACCTTGAGACACTAATATTATCGACCCACTGTTCTAAGAAGTTTTGAGTATGAGGGTCGACACGTCGATGATGGACGGTCGACACCTGATGATGGTCCCAGCTGATGATCAGGATGGTCGTTGAATAAGCTGAAGCAATTCTTCAAATGTCCATCTCCTCAAGAGCTGACAGAATAGCTTGCACTCACCAACAAGCATTGTAGTTGAGGTTTGATTCCGAGCCCAATGATAAATTTGTCACCCTGGTGTTTCACAGATGGGAGGTTGCATCAATGAATGCAGCATCTGTCAGATGAGACATTTGTCTTGGAACCCTTCTGCCAGCATTGATCACTGGTGAATGGTAAAGATCCCATGGCATCCTTCACTAAGAGGAAGCAAATTATCTCACCACCCTGGCCATTTACCGAATTCCTGACCTAACCAGCTCCGATTTTCTTGTCAAGTCTGGCCGGTCAGTTGCTAAAAGATTTAGCTCAATTGTTCATGCGATACGACTCACCGACCACAAACCAATTGGACAGAGCATAATATGACTATTTTGATTTTGATTTTTCTTCCATTAATTTTTGTTTTTTCTTTTAACTAAATTCTCGATAGACAAAGTACTTGGCCCTGTTATTGGAAAGAAATGTTTTTGGTTTGGTGAAAGGTTTCACAATTAGGATGTGCTCTGGCATGCGATACGAAATGTTGGAGACAAATTTCCATCATACTTTGTACGTGAATGTTACAAAGAAGTGGGCAGGTGAAAATTTTCAACCATATTTGTTTACATAATAAATAAATATTGTGTCCCTTTGATAATGAATACAGATGTGCTTTCTTTTCAGTACTTGTATCTATTTGCAGCTTTCAAATAAATGATTTCTAATCATCAGACAAAAATTCCTATTTTGGTGTCTGCACGTCTGTGGCCGATGAATTAGGCCGTTACTTATCCAATCTCAAGCAAGTATCCAAGACAGGGAAGCTAACGGTTATCATGAGTTGCAGCTACTTGTTTTCCCCTCTACTACCTCCCCCCCCCCATCCCCCAACCCGTCCTTGTCAATTCGTCCTTGCCGCACACCTGACATGTCCACCAAATTTGGTCCGAATAAGGCCATAACTTTTTGAGATATTTTGTGATATATTGAATTGAGCCCTCTCTCTCAATGGTGAAGAATAATTTCAAAAATTTCTAATATCAGGATCTGGTTTCCCAATCTTCACGAAAATCTAAACATTTTGTCTGTGGCACACACCCAACCTGCGCACCAAATTTCATTCGAATCCGTAAAGTTTTTGAGATATCCTGCTCACAGAAAAACAGGTCAAAGAGAAGTTATTTTCAGGTGAGGCCAGATGAGATATGTGACTTGCTTCAGGTATCATGTAAACCTGTACTAACCTGTTGCATGGTCGGGTTGTCGGCGACTAAACTGTCTCCTTCACCAGGTTTCCTGGTGAAGAGGGTGTATAGATATTGGACACCCAGCAGGATTAAAAACAAAACCTGTCAAAGGGCAGAGGAGCTCCTTGTGAGCCAAAGACCATCCATATCTAGTGCCCAACTGTGTCTGCGGACGTCGTCCTGCAGTTGGGTAACTTTTTTTGAGGAGGTTGGTGGCAGGATTTGCGCTTCAGTCACTAAAAAACACTTCATTTCGCAAAACCCACCAATGCAAAGAAAACTGAAAATCCACTCCATGGGAGTACCTCCTGTGCAGCTGCTCTTCGCAGGGCAACTCACCGGATGACGGGATTGGGCAAACCCTTCGGGACCCCCAATCTTTGATGATAGGAGGAAAATCACGGGGTAACATTCCCTGGTGAGGTTGCGGTAGTGTGTGTTGGGGTGGTGCTGAGGTGTCATCTACTAGACGGCGGTCTCCTTGGGTTAACTTGAAACGGTCCCTTCAGGTGGGTGCCTGGATATCCGATCCCGAAGAGAGGATGATCACCTGTCTCTGTTATCATCTGAGCTCAAGCGTTTGAACATCAGTATTGCAGCACTTTGAGGTTCAGAGAACAGATTGTGGCGAGATCATGGTGGGTGGTTACACCAACTCTTGGTCTGGTCGCTCTGATGGTTTCCATGCCCAAGGAGTTGCTGTAGCTGTGTCCAATAAGCTGACTCTCATGATAATTGAGGTAACACTGGTGAATAGTGTATTATGAGACGAAGGATTCGTCGTCACTCCTTGGGTGTCGTTTTCCTGGTCTCTGTATATGCTCCGACTGAGGCGAGTGATCTCACCGTGAAGGACGCATTTTATTCCACGCTCGAGTCTCTGGTTGATCATTGCCCCAGGCGAGATATTCTTCTCATCGTGGGAGATTTCACTGCATTAACTGGAACTTATAGGGATGGTTAGAAAAACATGTGTTTGTCCCTTTGGGTCTGGAATTGTGAACCATAATAGCACCAACTTCCTTAACTTTGCAAGAAGTCATGGACTTAGGGTGGCTGGTTTATCGTCTCAGCACCCACAAGCTCATGGTTGGACTTCGTATTTCAATGCTGCAGACGTGGCAAAGGAGATTGATCATTTGCTTGTTTATGGTCACTGGAGGATGATCCAGAACTGCAGGGACCACTGGAGTGCTCAGTTCCTCAATACTGACCACCGGCTTGTGGTTGCAACTCTGAAGTTACAGCTTAAATCCAGGAGAATGGAACAACCTTCCCAGCCTAGGCTAGAATTTGGCAGGTTAAAGGATGAGATGGTTGCTGTGGAGTTTGCGAACAGGCTGAGTGGGGATTTTGGGGGGTCTGGGTGCTTTGGGGAATCCTGAAGAGATGTGCAGTGCCTTCAAGACCACCATCCTTGATGTTGTGGGTGGATGTCTTGGAACTCACCGTCGGGTGAAGAAGAATTTTCTCTCAAGGGTCACTGGGTGCCATTGACCAGAGTTGCAGGGTCAGGCTTAATGGCAGAGCTTAGCTCCTCAGGGCATTGAGGCGTAAAACTGTACATGCGCTGTGGGTGGACAAAAAAACTTATGTGTGAGGACTCTGAGGGGGTAGACCATCACCCCTGGTCAAGTAATTCTCGTCCTGCTTTCAGGGGAAATCACACATTGTGTTCTTCCAAGCCCATCCCTCAGTGTACTGTAATAAGAGTGGAGGGTGGTAGGCTCTTGACAGAGGCCGAAGTGAAGGCCCGCTGGGCCATTTACTTTCAGCAGCTGTGCAAGGCTGAACCACCAGCTGTTGAGTTGGATGTCAGGAGTGTTACTATCCATATTTCTGATCCTCAAATCAACTGTGGTCTGCATTCATTTGTGGAAGCAGGCTGCGGTCAACCGTTTTAAATGGGATAAAGCTCCAGGGATCGAAGGCATCCATGCTGAACGTCTCAAGGCTGGTGGAAATGCTGCATTCGTGTCATTGCATGCAGGTCTGTGCAATGCCTAGAAGAAAGGGAAGAAGGCCTTGTTGTCCCTCACAAGAAAGGGAAGGGTGATCGCCAGGACTGCAACAACAACCAAGGGGTGACGCTGCTCTCAGTGCCGGACAAGGTCTTTACTCGGATTATTCTTGATTGGGTTCGCCACCATCTGCTTGAACACCAGCACAAGGATACCAGCACAGGCTTTACACCAAAGAGGTCAATGATTGACCATATCTTTGCTCTTCAGGTCCTCAAATAATGCAGATGAGAGTTGAGGCAGGGCCTGCTTGAAGCCTGTGTTGATCTCTGTAAAGCGTTCAATTCAATGAATCGGGATGCCCTCTGGAGGATTCTTGGTCTTCATGGGGTGCCACCAAAACTGATTGATCTGATTTCTGAACTATACTCTGGGACTGAGAGTGCAGTGAAATGTGGTGATACCATCTATGACATATTTCTGGATGTTACTGGAGTTTGTCAGTGGTGTGTACTGGCCCCCCACACTTTTCAGCACTTTGTATGGACTGAATTCTGGGGAGGATATCAGAGAGATCGAGCTGCGGTGCATTGTTTGGGAATATCAAGATTTCTGTCCTTGATTTCACAAAAAATGCAGTCTTCTTTACAGAGACTCTGGATATCCTTTTGGGGGCCCTCAATCTGCTGAATGAGAAGTTGGAGTCACTGGGATTATGGGTTTCCTTGGTAAAAACTAAGATCCAGGCTTTCATTGACATCTGGAATGCTGCTATTTTGTCTGTACCTGTTTGTGGTGAGGATGTTGAGGTCACAGAGAGATTCACTTCCCTTGGCAGTGATATTCACGTCTCTGCTGGCTGTGAGCCAGAGGTCAATAGAGGTTTGTGTCGGGCCTGGGGAATCATGGATTCACTGGTCACGGGGTGTTGCGCTGTTGGTACCTGTGCAGAAGGAAAAATGTTCCAGTCTTCATGTCCTTGGTGCTTCCAGTCTTGCTCTACGGATATGATATTGCACTCTGACCAGGGATCTGAGTTGGAGACTTAATTCCTTTGGTACCAGGTCTCTTCGAGGAATCCTTGGCTATCGTTGGTCAGACTTTGTGTCCAACGAGCGTTGCTGAGAGAGACTCAAATGAGATTTGTTACCTGTGCAGTCTGTGAGTGTCAAATCTCTGGACATGTGGCTCATTTTCCTGATGCTGATCCTGCTCACCAGATTCTCTCAGCGAGGGAGCTTTGTGCGCGTGGCCTGGACACGTATGTGTGAGAGCCGGCTATTGTACCAAAAGGAAAACACAATCCTCGGGGCATAGGTGGGGGTTCATTGGTGAGTTGGAAAGTGGTCAAGCAAAGATGGAATTCATGAATCAGTTTATCAAAAGTAAAGATAATGAACAACTGTAAGACAACAACTTCGCCTGCTTATCACCATGATGGGATTGACCAACGAACCCCAGAGACTTTTCTGGCAGCATCTGCCAGAAAAGCACAGTCTCATCGGCATTGTACACGTCCCGAGGCTGATACCTTTCCAAGATGTCTTTCAATTTGCCATCCTTCCAGTGGTGCACCACTGCCGAATCCACGCTGCCTGATTCGCCGCACTTCTTGACCTTGCCAATTCCCCACCTCACTTTGAATCTGTCTATCCAGTGCATCGGCAAGGTCTCGGCATCATCATTCCCG
Source organism: Eptatretus burgeri (assembly GCF_056783735.1). Lineage (NCBI taxonomy): Eukaryota > Metazoa > Chordata > Myxini > Myxiniformes > Myxinidae > Eptatretus > Eptatretus burgeri. The sequence goes on from NC_140974.1 coordinate 14,466,854, forward strand.
AGGTCCGCAGCAAATTTACGAGCCTTCAGCAGCAACATTTCACCGTCCAACCGAATATTTGGCTGAGCCGACATTTTCCGAAACCAGATGATGAGCGCGTCATCGACAACTTCAAAGGACACATATCTCACGCGTTTCACACTTACCACCAGCCTCGCAATCTTCTCCACTTGTCCAAACATCGTGCCCTTATTCTTCAAGATATCGTTCAATGTCTGCTGTTTGATGTCCAACTTCTCAGCTATGGCTGTTTTCTTCATCAGTGGGTTTGCCTCGCAAAACTGGATAATGCCGTATTTTTCTTGGTAGGTTTTAGTTGTAAGCTTGCACTTAGTCGCCATTGTCCTGCCTGCAGTGCGATCAACGTGTGTACGCAGTTATAAATAGCCTATCACTGGCAGTGTAAACCAATGAGCGGGCATCACGATTCCATGAAATCGGGATTCTCACGAGGCAGCAGTTCCATGTGACGAGTTAGGAGTGGTAATTTACTTGTTTCCATTACATGGGAACGGACAACATCTGACGACTTAGACGAAGTGACGACTTAGAGATGACGACTTACAGAGGGATGACCCTTTATTCATAGGGACTTAACATGAGATAAATTTGGGACTTTTTGACGCTGCCGACTTAGGCGAAGTGACGAGTTCCACGCTGCCGACTTACGCCTAGTCTACTGTATATATATATATATATATATATATATATATATATATATATATATATATATATATATATATATATATATATATTGTTGCCAATGAGCATACAGACATTCAGGTACCTATAGATTAGTTATCTCGGTAAGTCGTGTTTAATAGATAGCCCTTTCCCTAGTCTGAAGGCCCAGTCACACCTTGACGTTTTAGCCAGCTGATGCCGACTTTTGAAAAATTTGTCTAAAACGCTGGCACACGTCGAATACGTTTTGGGTAAGTTTTGGAGACATTGAGAGCACGCTGAAAAACACTGCCATACGTCGTAGTACGCTGGCTTTCATCGTTGTACTTTGCGGTTGTCCTCAAATTTTAGCATGCTTGAAATTTTTTGATGTATGACTCGCACGTTCCGCTACGCTGGCCATAAGTTGTAGGCACGTTATGCGATCGTTGACACACGGCGACATACGTTAATTGTAAGTTAATCATAAGTCGAAACACGTCGCAGTAATGTTTAGCGTACCCGAAACTTATTTCTAACCTATGAGTAACGTGTTGTAGGCACGTTACGCGATCATTGACACACGTCGACACATGTTACTTGTAAGGTACTCATAAGTCGAAACGCGTCAAGGTAATGGTTAGCATCAGTGTTCCAGACTCCCTGTTTTTTTGTTGTTTTTTTTAATTTTTTTTTTCTTCGGTATGACATTCATGTTGACACCGCTTTCTAGTGCGGTTATGATTTAAATCGTTGAGCGACAGCCTATTAATTCTATTATATTATAACCGCACTAGAAATTGAAGTGTCAACATCACCGTCATACCGAAGAAAAAAAAACAAAAAAAAAACTAGGGAGTCTAGAACACTGACGCTAACCATTACCTTGACGTGTTTCGACTTATGAGTAACTTACAAGTAACATTTGTCGACGCGTGCCAACGATCGCAAATCATGCGTACAACTTATTCCCTTCACATGCGGAACGTGTGAGGCATACGGCAAGTACGTCATAAAATGTTTAGCACGTTTAAAAGTACAAGACGTACTCCACTTACTACGACATATGATAGCGTACTTTAGCGTTGTATTCACGTATACCATAAGTATACGTGTTTAACTTACCCATACTGTATTCGATGTGCGCCAGCGTTTTAGACGCATTTTTCAGAGGTCGGCATACGCTGGCAAGATCGCCAAGGTGTGACTGTGATGTTGACACTTCCATTTCTCCGGCGGTTATGATTTTAATCATTGTGCGGCAGCCTTTTAATAGGCTATGCCACGTGATCGTCGGCGATACGTGCAGCGCGCTATGCATAAGTTAGACTATCGTTGGGCATAGGTTGTGAAGGCCGACAACAGGCTAAACATTCGTTGGTATAAGTTATCTATAAGACAACGAAACGTTCTGCGTCCGTTACTAATATGTTATGCATACAACTAAGTCGTTATGAAAACGTCCGAATCTTTAAAAAAAAAACATCAAAAGTTCAACGTAAGCCAGCGTTTTACATACATTTTGATACGTTGCCCTTGCTGGCGAAAACGTCAAGGTGTGACTGGGCCTTAATGGGTAATTAAATGTTCCTGCGCTGTGATTTATTATAATAGGTTTTCTTTTAGTTCATTTAGATACCACCGCCAGCGCCACCGACATTACCACCGACCACACCGCATCACCCTCACCTGCATTCGCCTCCTCCACCTGGCCAATCGCGGGGTTTGCCGCCCGTTTTGGCAAATGAGAGGAATGCGAGGGCGCATGCGCAGAAGGTCGTCCGGTGTGAAGAAGGTGGAGCTCGGGGAGTGGCCACGCGGTGGCCCTCGACCGATCGAGATGAAGCGGTAGGTGGAGCCACGAAACTCCCCCACTGGAGACTCTGCCCAGAGGAATGGGAGCGCCGCGCCCACCACGCACCTGTCCAATGGCGAGGGGACAAGGAGTCGAACCATGTTTCCTGTCCAATGGGAGAGCAAGCGGGGAGGAGACAAGCGTTCGACTGAGCGGGAGGAGGGCGGATATAAGGGTCCTGAGGAGATTTTCAGGGTCGGCTCTCTTGAACTTGTTCTGGGACATTTCTGTCCTCTCCTCCCGCTTCTTCGCTTCCCGGCTCATCACTTTGGCCTCTCCGGCGACCGGCCTCATCCCGGCTCCAGAGCCTATGTCTCGTCCCTTTGCGCCTCGCTAGTACGGCGACACCAGCCCCAAGAGAAGGGGACGTCCAGCCGCGCTACGCAGCCAGGTAGCCTGCCGCCCCCTGGCTCTCACAGCCAAACTGTCCTCCTCAGCTGGAGAGCCGCAATAAAGACCTAAGAGGGTCCATTTCTGTCTGTGTGTGTGTGTTTGTGTTTGTCCGTGGGCCCATCGGATAAGTAGTGAACTGTTAAGTGCTTTTACCTGTATATTATTTGCCTTGCTTGATATTCGGTATAGCTCTCCTCTTGCGTGCTCCCCTCGTCCCCCATCATTAGTAAATAAATACACCCAATTGTTTAAATGTACTCAGCTCGTCGTGTCCATTTCTCCATTAACTGGGTGTGTCATGCATGTGGGAAAGTGAGCAGTCATTGCCGCAATAACGGAGAAACAGGATAATCGGGCCGGCGAAACTTGGCGATTAAAACCGCTCGGCTTCGCACACAGAACGGGCTCTCGAAGCGGCTCGTTTCCGTACGATTTCCGTCGAGGGTGAAATACCCGGGTCGCTGGACCACGTGGGTACTTAGGTATATAGAGAATTTGGCTATTCACACCCTACCCCACGTGGTCTACCCATTGGCGTATTTCGGTCCAAAATAACCAGGACCCGCCGACCTCGGACTTCTCCGGGCCGGCGATCTGTAATTCCGGGCGATCGAGCCGAGGTGGCCCAACTGCTCCATTGAGGGTCGTACTCGTGGCGACGCGCCAGCGAATCAACAATATATATATATATATATATATATATATATATATATATATATATATATATAGTATGTATGTATGTATACATAACAGTATGTATGTGTGTTTGGATGTGCAGGTACTGTATATATATATATATATATATATATATATATATATATATATATATATATATATATATATATATATATATATATATATATATATATATATATATATACAGTACCTGCACATCCAAACACACATACATACTGTTGAATAAATATGCTTTGGTGTAGGACGATGTTCAATGGTGATTGGGGTAGTGCTCATCACACTCCACATGTTTCGATATATACAGTATGTATATGTATATATATATATATATATATATATATATATATATATATATATATATATATATATATATATATATATATCCATCCATTGGGACCATACTCTGAACAGAGTGTTGGTGCTGTTAAAGCAGTCTCCTTGGCTATTGGATACAATCCTGGATTGGTAGCCATTCCGACACAGGACACCAGCAAGCTGGCACTCATTTTGCCAACCTCGGAAGGATGGCAGGCAGAGTCAACTCCACCTGGTGTTAATTCAACAGCAGAGTGGAATTTTAACTCAGAATCCTTGGATAACAAGCCCACCACCGAAATCTGTTCTGTTCTATCTTTATTTTGAACCAACCATGTCTCAACCGCCATCACACAACAACCACGCCACCGCCACCATCTACGCTCCCACATCATCGCACCACCGCCATTCCCAAACGGCACAATAACCATCAACTCTCACCACCGAAAACCCTCCACCACCTTCACCTCTCTCCTTCTACGGCCATTCCCGCACCACCTGTGAACACTGAACGTCGGGCTGTCTCGGACCCGTTCAGCGATTGGTGCAGAACGCACCAGGCCACGAGCGCAAATAGCGGCCTTTCCGAGAGAAAATTCGGATCAAAAACTCTACACGTCCACTTTTCCTCCGTCCAATTAGCGAGCGTGGGGCGGCTTGGCCCCGCCTCCAGGCGCGCGTGTGTGAAGTCGATATATGCAAATTCTAGGATCAGGGGAGATTCACGCCGCTGTTTCCTCTGACCAATGGGCGAGCGTGGCTCCGCCCCCGAGGTCATTCTGATCCGAATATTTGCATATTAGCTGCTCCTGCCAGCCTATAAGAAGGCGAGCGCAAGGCGAATGAAGAGAGTTGGGTTCTTTAGTCACCGAGAGAGTTTTGGAAAAGAGAATCGGGTCGGTCGGGTGAGGAGAGTGCGGAACGGAGAAGAGTCGCGGTGGAACTGCAAGCAAGGGAGCTCGGGTCCGAGGCGAGAAGGACGGCGGTCAGCGACGAGGTTACGGTGTGGGGAATCGCTTGTCTCATCGCAGGACCCAAGCCAGCCAGCCATCTCCCTCCCCCAGGGCATCAACAATTCCCCCTTTCGCCCGCGCTGAGATCGTGCAAAAGGGGGCCCGTTCCCACCCCACTCCAAACGTCGTGGCAACAAAACGCGCCAAGGAGCACGGAGTCGGGGCACAGCCGCGCGGCCACATTTGCGGCTCGCCCGCCAACGCATCACGACGGCGCGGGTAGGTCCCCCCCATTCTCGCGGACCTGGCCGCTCCTCCAGGTCACGCGCACATTTGGCCTATAGGCCTGTCTGCCCCCTTGTCTTTGAGGGTGGCTTCTTTCATTTGCTTTGATGTAAATGTGTGTTGGCGCCATCTGTAAAGTAAAGCTGTATAAGTGTTGCCGTGCGTGCACGTAGTCGGTATTAACTCTGCGTCATTGTTGCTTTTGTTTTGGTTGTGATAGGTGCATTTTGACTGTATGGCTGTATATATGTGCTTTCCGTGTGCCGGGAAATAAATGTGCATTGTGTGAACTGTTTTCCCGTTTCGCTTCGTCTTTTCTCTGTTGACCCTCCATCTTGCTTCACGTAAAGGGTTCGTAGTGGGTGCAACGCCCGGTAAATAATCTGAACCGTCGAGGTCGATGATAACACCGCTTGGTTCTCCCGATAGTACGGAACGGGCCGCCCAAGCGGCTCGTGTCCGGAGTCGACCTGCGGCGAGGTACGATTGCCCGGTTTACCATCCGCGTGGGTACTTAGGTAGGCCGAGTTTGGCGAACAACCCTATCCTA
>NC_140974.1:14486808-14499308 GCF_056783735.1 Eptatretus burgeri
AGTCCTATTTCTCATCTTCATAAATGATCTCTCTGACTCTCTGGAAAATCCTCTTTATCTATTTATTGATTACTCTACCCTCTGCCATGACAAACCTCATCCTTTTGAGAGGCAGGCTGCAGCCTCTTCCCTCTCTTCAGACCTTGAGAAAAAAAAATGACAAGCTGGTCAAACACTTGGAATATGTCTTTCAATCATGACAAATTTCACACTCTCACTATCTCTCTCTGAAAGGATGGCCAGGAGAACCTCAAATTTACCTTTTTCACAATCCTCTTGAGGAAGTTCATTTTCAAACTTCAGGGTCTCACCATCAGCCTTGATCTTTCATGGGCAAACAAAATTTCAATGTTGGCTTCCAAAGTGAGCCACTGACTGGGCATCCTCCATCATGCAAGGTCCTTTCTTGGCACAACTGAGCTAATCACCTACAAGGCCTTCATCTGCAACTTGAAGAAGTATGGCTCTTTCCTCTGGACTGACTCCTTTGCCGCACATCTTGGAGTTATCAGCTCAAACATGAATCGTTGTTGCCTATGAATTCACCCTCTTTTCCACTTATCTCATCTGGCACCTCACCTCGTTTACAGAGAGGATGAAACATATAATGTTTCGCTACCTACTGCCGATTTCAACAGTGCCCCTGTCACGGCATACATAATGAGAAAACTACTTCTTCTGATAACACTGAACAACAAATTTCAAAAAATTTTTTTTACTGGAGATGTGTAAAGTGATTAAGACTAATTTGGGTACGCCGATTTCAAAAATCATAACCGTTTTGCTGTATCACGTCAGGATTTTCAGGAACAGAAATATTCCCATTGCCTAGAAGTCAGGATTTCAATGAAATTTACATATGTCTTTAACATGTCTATTTCGTACAATTGTTGTTAACTTGTGTTATATTTCTTTCTTTCAGATAAAGATGAATAGGCATTCCTGTACCAATCATCCTGACAACTTCTGTTATGTCTGTGGTCGGTATACCAAAAAGATCAACAGCGAAGTATATCTACAGCAGTGAAAATGAAGGCCGCCTACTTTCACTACTTCGGGTGTAAGGTGGGGGACCAAGAACAGAGCTGGGCACCACACATCTGCTGCACAAGCTGTCACACAACCTTGACTCAGTGGTTGGTGGGCAAGCGCACGAGCATGCCATTTGCGGTGCCCATGATATGGCGTGAGCCGCAGAATCATCATGATGATTGTTATTTCTGCTGCACAAGCATCACCGGCTTCAACAAGAAGAATAAAGGTCACATCAATTACGCTGACTGCGTCTCTGCTCGTAAACCTGTGCCTCATGATGACGAGAACCCCGTTCCAACACCTCCAGCTGATCAGAACATAGCTGTAAGCAGTGGTGAAGAGGATGGTGATGATGAACCTTTTGAACCCGACACTCAAGAATCACACCTTCTGAACCAGGGAGACTTAAATGATCTTGTAAGAGATCTCTCGCTGTCAAAGGCGAAGGCAGAGCTGCTTGGATCAAGGCTGCAGCAGTGGAATCTACTTGAACCTAACACCAAGATATCCTTGTTCAGAGCACGTCACAGAGACATGGCTGAGTTCTTTGAGATGGAAGACACGATGACATTCTGCAATGACATCAACGGTCTGTTGAAAGAACTTGGGTGTGATCACGATCCTGCAGACTGGCGCCTCTTCATCGACTCGAGGAAGAACAGCTTGAAGGCTGTTTTGCTCCACAATGGCAACGAGAAACCATCAGTCCCACTGGCTCACGCGTTCGGCATGACAGAGACCTATGAGACTATGCGGCAGCTGCTTGATTCCATCAAGTACAATGACTTCAACTGGCACATCTGCGGAGACTTGAAAGTGGTGGCGCTGTTGTTAGGGCTGCAGTCAGGCTACACGAAATACATGTGCTTCCTTTGTCTCTGGGATAGCAGAGACGACAAGAATCACTGGACGAAGAAAGATTGGGAAGAGCGAAAAGAGCATGTACCTGGTCGACACAACGTGAAGCATGTCGCCCTTGTCGACCCAGCCAAGGTTTTCCTTCCACCACTCCACATAAAGCTCGGCTTGATGAAAAGTTTTGTACGGGCAATGGATCTGAATGGGCGTGGGTTTTTATACCTCAAGGAAAAGTTTGGCAACACCTTGTCGGAGGCCAAGATCAAGGCTGGTGTCTTTGTTGGACCGCAAATCCGACAGATTATGAAGGACGAAACTTTTCCGACAACTCTAAACCCCAAAGAGCTGACAGCGTGGAGGAGCTTCAAAGCTGTGACGGACAACTTCTTGGGGAACGAGCGCGCGGACAACTATGAAGAAATAGTGCAGCAGCTGCTGGAGTCCTTCAGGAAACTTGGCTCCAGGATGTCCCTGAAAATCCATTTCCTACACCAGCACCTGAACTTCTTCCCTGACAACTTGGGAGCAGTCTCGGACGAGCACGGCGAGCGATTCCACCAAGAGATTTCACTCATGGAGACGCGTTACCAAGGGCGGCACAACCCGAACATGATGGGCGATTTCTGTTGGTTCCTGCATCGTGAAACTGACACAGAGCAGCACAAACGCAAAGCCAAATGCCTAAAGCATTTTTAATTACATTCTAGTGGAGTTTTTCTGTAATTTCTATAATTTTGAAGCATTCATGATGAAATAAATGAATAAATGAATTTTTGTAAATTTCATTGAAATCCTGACTTCTAGGCAATGGGAATATTTCTGTTCCTGAAAATCCTGACGTGATACAGCAAAACGGTTATGATTTTTGAAATCAGCATACCCAAATTAGTCTAAATCACTTTACACATCTCCAGTAAAAAATTTTTGTTGTTCAGTGTAAGTCCCTATTACAAAAAACATGTTCTATTCTACTCAAACACACCATCCATGCTAATTACTATCTATCTAATAGGTACCCATCCATCCACCCATCAGGACCATACTCTCTGCAAAGCATTGGTGGTACGTAAGCAGTCTCCTGGACTATTGGGCACAATCCTGGACAGGTTACCACTCCAACACAGGAAACCAGCAAGCTGGCACTCAGTTTGCCAACTTCAGAAGGATGACAGGCAGAGTCAACCCCACCTGGTATTAATTCAACAGCTAAGTAGGATTTGAACTCAGGATCCTTCAATTCCAAGCCCACCACCCTAACCATTACGCCAATACCAGTGATCGGTATTGATTACTTATGATTTGTAAGAAAAAAAAAAGTCTTTCAAACCACACATACCAATTGAAAACTAAAAATGTTCAGCACATCAGGACTATTGTGAGCATCTCTTGTTGTGGAAATATTTAAATGTTGAATTGGAAACCAATTTGGCACACACTGGTTCGATGCATGGGTAGATAAATAAAGTTTATTGTCAGAGCATGAATACATTTTTCATCAAAGACAGATGACTGAATGAGACGAGAATATTATTTGAGCAAAATAGATGAAAAAACCCAAAAACACAATTATTGCCCATTTTGTAATCCGTCCAAAATCTATGGTTAACCAGATAGTATCAAACCTCATTTTACTCTAAGACAAAAAGCATATATTCATCGTATTCATGCTCACATTTCTATCCTTTGTGCCACAGCGTTATAATATAAATCAAGTTTCATGTAATGAGTACTTTACACAGCGAGAGCAAATCTATATCAGTCCAGGCGTGATATGCTGGGGAGACTCAAGATGCGAGGAATGCTGTGCATATTGCAGTCTTCAAGTAGGTCAGAAAATGAGATTTTAAAATAATGAGCTGAAGAAATGGAGGATGGGTAGTTTGAAAACTCAAGACAGGCTTAAATCAATTCCCGACAACGAGCTCGCCTCGCCCTCCCCCCTGCCGCACCTGGAAGTGAATTTCACTCGTGGAAGTGGTTTCTCTGCTGTTTATCAGACTTCAAGCCGAGACTCTTCTGTTGAACAGAGAAGAGTGCTTTCATCACGTGCCAGCTTGAATATCTTAACGCAAGGACAACTCTGACTTACCTCATCAGATCCACAGCAAGGTTACACTGACAGTTCAAGGTTACAACAGTATAGCAATTGGGTTGTACCCTAATAAGAGGACTGGGTAAGTGTCGGGGCTTCCTAAGCATCTGCTGCTCTCATCGACACTTATCTTCTCAACAAAATATGTAAACAAGAGGTACCAAAACTGAAAAGGAAAAACAAAAAACAAATCCATCTTTGTGACCAACCTCATATTATTGTTCATTCTTATCTTCAACTTTGAGGCTAAATTCATGAAGTCTTCATTTGGGTGTTAGTGCAGAAGGTTACTGGTCAATACTGGACTTTCAAAATGATGTGTGATTGCTAAATGATGTGTGATTGCTAAACGAGGCCCTTCGCGCATGCACTGTACGTGTTTCCAATATTTCAATTCAGTTCGAAGGGCATTTTTAACCCACCATTGATAGAGCAAAATCTGTGATTCAAATAATCTTTTGAACATAATTTTCAGCATTTTGATGAAAGAGTGGCAATTTCAAAGTGGTTATCCATAATTGTGTTCCTGAATGAAAAATCGGTCTCATTATTGTTAGGAACATGAGAAATATCCATGGAAGAAAGAAGTTGGGTTTGTACCATTTCTTGTTATGACGCTCATAATGTACTTATATGTACTTATAATGTGTTATGTACTTATAATGGTGCACACAGCCCATAAAACTCCCACTCCCACCCTCTCCCCTTCTTCCTCCTCCCAAACATGATTAATAGTAAATATCATCACTTTAAACTTACATCGTGCATCAACCAGCCCCAGATATGACTGGGAAAGAGCCAAATCAACTGCTTGTGTGAATATTTATGAGAAATGCCCGGTTATTTGATTTTACATTCACATATTTAAAATCAGCAACATTTACAAATTAGGTTTCAGAAAACATCCATTTATTGGAAAGACGTAAATGAGAAATTAGTGTAACAGTTTCACATTGTCCACTGATGATCCTACGAACCAAGTTACAACTTTCCCAGCATCACTTGCAAACATCGTGTGTTGATTGGGCTTTGCACTCTTTGGCAACAGGTTTAGAAAACTCTGCAACGAGAAAGTACCCAGCACTCTATCGTCCTTTATTATCAGTGTAAAGACTCGTACATTGAATGCAATTTACATGTGATGCCCTAGCTACGTGATGCTCCAACAATGCGATGGAACTTTTACTTTCAGCAGAATGCAATTGCTTGAGAAACCAGAACGACACTCGGAAGAGCACATAACTCCGTCAGGATGAACAGTTCGCGTTTTGTATCCCACTGGTATGCCGGATCTGGATACGGACCTGAAGCAAAATCGAATTGCCTTGTTCTCGTCAACGCATCGACCCAGTTTTGTCATAACTCGTCCACAATTTTTTGAGATATCGTGCTCACAAACAAACAGACGGGTAAAAAGATAACCTCCACCCAACTTCGGTGTGGGAGGTAATAACGTACGGTGAGCTGCACAGCACCCTTTTCTCGAAACATGGCCCATTCCTCAGATCTAGAATTCAGTCCAACTAGTGATGTGAAATTGAACTCAATTTCTCAAGAATGTGCAGATGTAGTTTTACTAGTTTGGTATACTCTAGAATGAGCTTTCAAATAAGGAGACAGGATGCAATTTTGCTATTTGTTTTTCATCATGTTTTGTGAAATCTAAAGTTCACAATATTGGCATCTCCCATGATTAGGGCGAAGCACAAGGTCTGTTGTCTGTTACTCTCACATTGTAGAGAGATCAGTGGCTTCTATTTTTTTTTGCCATCTCTTCTCCGGTCTATCTCCATCTGACTCTCCGAAGTTCCACCGGGATGCACAAGTTCTTATATTACCCATTCCCCCCTCCCCGCTCTTTAAGCTTCAAAAACTCAGACTTTCTGCACATCTCCACTCTTTTGTTCCATATTTTTATCCCGTTTGTCGAAAGGTTCATTTGCAATCTTCCCTCCAGAGATTCAAGCAGATTATGCACCATCTCCATCTTTTCTAACCCTCATTAACCTGACCTCATCAAACTCTCTTACTTCCTTCCCTGTTAGCAGGCTACTGTTTCCTTCCCTCCTTTCTTTTTTCTTCTTCAAGTCACCAAACAACTGTTCACCAAGAGTGCAAACAAACACATTGGTGGCTTAATGGTTCGAGTGTCTGCTCCGAGTCTGGATGGTTGGTGGCTTGAACCTTGCTTGAGTCATAACAAAGACTTTAAAAATGGTGCATGCTGCTTCCTTGCTTAATGATCATTTGAAATTATGAGTGGGCCTGTTGGACCAAATTTTCATTGGTCTTCAATCACAGCCTTGTTTTATACCCGCCTGCTGTACTGCTTGAGCATTAGCTTGCCTTTCACCAAGTCCAGATGTGCTTGGGGCCAGTGTGGGCATTATATATATATATATATATATATATATATATATATATATATATATATATATATATATATATATATATATATATATATATATATATTTGTTGTTATTATTGCCATATTATATTGCTATTCTTATTATTGTTGTAAATGTTATCAGTATTAATGAATATATGCTTTGTTACAATGCTATGATTGTTTTAGTTATTTATTTGGTAATTATAATGCCATGCTGTGGTGGAAGGACGTATTAAACTGCTGAATATACCTTAACATGGTGTATGTTTAAAACATGAGAAGTCTCCCGAATTTTTTTTTGTAGTTACTTAGCCTAATCAACTCAGTGGGGCATGTAGGTGTCTCACATTCCACATCAGAATGCTCCAGTAGAACTCCACAAAAAACATCACACACACACACACACACACACACACACACACACACACACACACACACACACACACACACACACACACACACACACACACACACACACACACACACACACACACACACACACACACACACACACACACACACACACACACACACACACACACACACACACACAGCCTGGTGTTGGCTCAGTGGTTAGGGTGGTGGCTTGGGATCCTAGGGTCCTGAGTTCAAGCCCCGTCGGCGCTGAATTAATACACCAGTGGGTTGATTCAGCCTGTCATCCTTCCGAGGTCGGCGAAATGAGTACCAGTTCCAGTGTGCGTACTGGTCGAGGGGCACTGCATCAGCGACACAGTCGTGCTTCAAGAAATGATACCAACCCCGGCAACTAAGCTGCCATACGACCACCACACCTCAAGAATGTCGGGTTTCATACCTTTAAGTTTAGTGTTAAACAGGGTAATTGTACGCGTTTGTTGTTTATCATAATTTTTATTTCCGGAAGGTGTGTCCCAAGAAATTCCACGACAAACTCTTTATGAATGTTAACATGCAGTCTATCAAAGGAGGAAAAGCCCAATGGGGAGAGGGGATATTATGAGTCTGAATATTGTTTTGTAATAAGATTAATAGGATGCTTTATCATTAGTATTGTTATTATGTTTGTTTTCAGACGTGTCCTTGGAAAAATGCCACGATAAGCTATCGAAATAAACCTTCACATGGATTTCACCAAAGGCAAAAAAATCCCTTGGGAAGGGGGGCAAATGAAGCTCTGCAACCTCTATCGTGTGACCCTCAGTCTTCCTGTCAAGTTTGGTTGAGATTGGATAAGTAACGACCAAACGTATCGTGGTCAGACAGACACCAAATTGAGTATTTAGAATGATGACGTGTTTCAGATTAAAATCCATTAACCTACAATGATTTGTCCATTGCTTGGTGGCATCGTTGCAATTCACGTGAAAAGTACAATGATGTTTCCTAATGTATTAGTCTTGCATGTCATACATGTGCTGTGCAAGCTCCTAAATTAACTTTGTTCACTGTGAATAAAAAAACAAACTCCAATCGCTATTCCAGAATAATCAGTTTTGGTCCAAAATAATATGGCTGTGAATTGGTGAGTGATCTCGAGCATTGGCAGATGCAACCAACTACTACCACTCAAGAAAACGTTAAATGTGTTCAACTGCTAGTTCGAGAGAATCCCCAGATAATGATACTCAGTCTGAAGAGTCTTCATTGGGCTACTGTCTGAGAAAATCGAAGCCTGGAGGAAGTCTTTGGGTCACAGATCAAACGTCATCTGAGGCTAAGTCTGCTCTTTCCCATGCGGTACAACGTTAGAAGAGCAGTACTTGTTGGCTGTGCTTTTTATTGGTTGGCTACGCTTTTTGTTCGCTGAATAATGGATTATTCCAATTGCTATAACAAAAAAGAAGAAAAAAAAGTATATATTTATGTATGTATAACAGAGTGCAAACAAATAACATGATATCTCACTACTAAGGATGGAGCAACATATCTGCTGGGAATTTGATTCCAAGTTTTTGTAAAACAAAATTGGAGTCATGAGTTATTAACCTGTTATGATGATTTGATTATTTTGGCGTGACAAATAAAGGAACATCCAAATTTCGGAAAACCTTGATGTCAGTAGATCCACAATGGACTTTCTGTTCACAGAATGCACACGCATGCCAAGTCAAGTGCACAAGCCGGAAAAGGTTGATTTCCCTCAAGGTTAGTGGTGGTGTCCAATTCATGCCAAGGAATCCGTGTTGGGAATGGTAACTATATACAAGAACGATTATTCTTTTACATCAAAGGCTGCAAAAAATATTCATATTCACATGCACTAACCCGAATTAATTATCACTTTTGCAAGTTAATGTTAAACAATCAAATGTTCAATACGTGTATTATTTGATTGTTCCAATATTGCTGCTGGACTTGGGTAACCCTTTGGGTTTTAGAATATATATAACGTCATGTACGGTCTCGGTTAAATTTTCTAATTAATTTGCATCCCCATCATTTTTTAGCTCGCCTGTTCGAAGAACAGAGAGCGATATCGATACCCCTGGCGTGAGCATGAGTGTCAGCGTCAGCGTGAAAATGTTAAGGTTTTTGGTGCAAGTTATTTCCTTTATAATGTTTTTATCGACCACACTATTTTTTACTGATTACAATATACAAATACATATATTGCTTTAAAATTATTTGGATCAGACTTCACTGCAATGCTTTATAAAAAATATTATTTGACGAGTTTACTCTTACTTCAATCCCAGAAACAGTGGGTGTGGATTTTCAGATGGAAGGATATAAAAGTGTTTTAAGAATTGTTTTGTTTCACGTCACAAGCATGACTTTTTCACAACAGTCTTTCCAAGAAATGTATGGAGTGTGTGCACGAGGCATCCTAGATAATAAGCCATGAAACTTTGTGAAACATTATCTCAGGATCAGATCAGGATCAGAGTGGAGATTGTATACAAATCACACGCAGGACAAAGACGTGCATGGGTGATTTTGCAATCATATTTGAAATAATGTTACATTACGATTTGATATACGGTCGTATAAATTTACTCGTTCAAAGTGTTCCTGGGTTTTCCATACATTTCCACAAAATAAAGTTTCCAATGTTTTGTTGGTGTCCGGCTGTCACACTGTTGTTGAGACAGCTATTACCTGGGAGACCGTAAAAACTAACAACTGATGTTCAACTTATTAACAACAGGATTAGGAGAGCACTGGCGTTGCCTGCTGCTGTTATATAATCCTGTTGGCATTTTGAGGAAATTAAATTTGTTTTTTTCCCCTATATTTTAGGGTTGGGGGGGGGGGTGGTAAAACGCTTCTCCAAACCCACTAAGTAATGGGGTCGGGATCATTTAATTTGACCTTTCACGTAGCTACAAGGGCTTAGGCACTATAGAGCGATAAAAAAAAATCCAGCTCTTTTTCAAAGTTTTCAAAGATATGTTTTTGCCCAAAACACTCCCTGGCACTCACTGATAGGTTTGACGAAGATTCATCCGTTCAGCCATTTCTGAGAAAAATGGCGACAGACAGAAAAGCATTTCTCATATATCGATTGCTGTACCATAAAGAATACATGTTATACGTTTTCACCATGTTATGATGAATGAGCAACCTCCTTGTTAAATATTACGTGATGCTGTAATCCAAGGCTGTTATCATTGTAACAATGATCTGCTCCTCTGGGACTGCAGTCTTGATTCTCACAATGTGTACTTGTTTGTTTTGTTTTTTTAATATAAAATTGCACTGATATCTTATAATGTCCTTACAATTGTGATTTTGAGTTTCCAACCGAATGACCCCGTTTTTATCCATTTTTGATCCACACAAAGTGTTTTTACCCGCCCTTTCTCGCGGAAGATTCGTCTGTATTGGGTGTCACGTGAATATATATATATATATATATATATATATATATATATATATATATATATATATATATATATATTCGTTTACCTCATGAGTGTTTGTATTTTGTTATATTAATGGTATTATGGTATGGTATTAATTTGTGATCGGAGCAATGCTGTTTGGAATGAAAATATAGAGATTGAGTTTGAAGCAGAATGAGGAAATTATGTGTGGGTTTAAACCCGTGACATTTACGGATTTGACATGTGTAGGTTCACCATTGTGACATCATGGAAATGTTACCCACCTTACTTCTGTTGGGGACAGTGAGAGAAAGTTTTTTGGCCAAGTCCTTCACGAACTGGCTGTCCAGCCCCCTCCCGTGCAGAGCACGGGTACCTCGCCGTTCTGCTATAATCCAATGCACACAAACATTTGTTCTCACATATACCCATCCACACCAGCAAAACGATTCTCACTTCCTCAATTAGCCCACCAATATGACCCTCACAACCATACAACCAAATGCAAAGTCGTTCATCCTACACGAGCAATCACTTACTCATTTTCGCTGCAGACCACCCCCCATACATGATCACACCCACCATTATAAATAAGGTGATGCTATTGTTTCATGAAGAGTAAGCATGGAGTTATTGCCACCACCTTGAATAAATTCCAAATTCCTGCGATGATTAACTGTGCTGGAAACGCAACGGCAAACCCTCAAGCGTAACCCATGCCAAGAGACTGCTTCCACAGCGCCGATGCTCTGTTAAGCGTAAGGTATATTGATGATGATGGAACAAAGGGGATGCATAGTAGGTACCTACCGCCTGTTAGTCATGGTTAGGGCCAGGGTGTGGCACATGGGTTATGGCACATTAACAATAGAGAGGAAATAATCCCACAATGGATGGCTTGCCAGCTGTTGGATTGAGGGGGGGGGGTGGAGGGGAGGCAGAGCGGTAGAGGAAGGCGAAATCCATTTTATGCTGATAATGTTCAGTGAGACAGACTTGAGTCCATTAATTGATTCCAATCCCAAAGGGGATTGACAGTGTCACAATTAAAGGTTTCCAAAGCCTGATCAGGTTAACCACGTAGCAGATGTTGATGCATATCGGTATGGGTGCTTCGACCTAACAAATTGGAACAAAGCTGGAAGTTACATATAACATGGACTTGTGTAACCTTTTGTGTTTATGTCAGGTCAGACAAAAAAATATATTGTGTGTGTGTGTGTGTGTGTGTGTGTGTGTGTGTGTGTGTGTGTGTGTGTGTGTGTGTGTGTGTGTGTGTGTGTGTGTGTGTGTGTGTGTGTAGGGAAGGAGGACAATATTTCACCACTTGATATACATATAATAAATACATGACTGGCAAGCACATTGTCACTAATCAGGAAGTCAGATTCTAATTTTGTGGACAATTACAGATAGGGGTTGGTAGCAACCCACTTTTATCACATGATGGTATTTCTTTGGCTGAAATTTCAACCAGTAATTGATCCACATGATAGCTAAAATAGTTTGTGAAGAAAAGTTAAGCACTGACCTAATGATTTTGTACAGCGTTGTGAGTCATCAAACAACCCGCTTGCGCATCACGTCCCCAAACAACTGGTGCATCAGTCTCTTGCTATTTATTTGTAGACGTGGATTAATGAAGATTATACCTGAGATTAACATGTATTCATCATGTTGGTCTCAAGAAGCTGGTTGTAAAGCAAGATGTTTAAAAATAAATGACAAAAGTAGTCCATGATGGTAAAACGATGATTTTTTTTTCCCCGAGGATCTACGGCTCATGACAGAGTGGCCAAACATAAATCTCGCACACACCTGCAGACAGAGAGATACCGGCCAACACAGCACTGGATCTTTGTTTAACATGAGATGAACACAGCCATTGACCTTGAGGGAAGTAACTTCCCAGAGAAGTCTCGGAGCCGACGACATCATCTAGTGGCTTTGATTTTTTTTTCCAACAGTCAACGGGGCGTTTTAAGCAGAAATCCCCCTCACCCCCAACCAGATGCCAACCCACAGGGTCCATACTCTATTCTCTGAATACGGAGCATCAAGCGAGGAAGCAATTCCATTATTAGATTCTTTGGTGTGACCGTAAGGGTCAGAATGGAACCGCCAGCCCACCAGACTCAGAGTGGCCACTCTCACGAGAATGCCACTGAGTATGGCTCAAACTATGGAGATATTTCAAGTAAATTGCATTTCTAATGTATTTTCTGACAGGGGTTTATGACCTGGAGAAATTAAATTTGAAAATAACAAATAAAAAAAAAGATGAGAAAATTGTTTATAATCACAAATTGATGTTTGT
>NC_140974.1:14504308-14524308 GCF_056783735.1 Eptatretus burgeri
ATCTATGTTCTTAGTGTACGACTACGTGCACATCTTCAAAAATGTTCGCAACAACTGGATTACTGTTGATGGGAAGACACTCTCATTTGTCGTAGATGGTAATGAGTACAAAGTTTACTGGAGTGATATTCAGAAGGTTTAAGAGATCGACCGTGCTACTCCTATTTGCTTAACTAAGCTGACGCACACCACTGTTTTCCCCAAGCCCCTTCAACTCCAGAGCGTACCATTGGTATGCCAAGTGTTCAATGACAAGACTGTCGCTGCTTTAAAGACCTTCAATGATTCACTGGGCATCAGAGAAGGCACAATCATACTCACCCAGATAATGAGTGAGTGATTCAAGATGATGAACGTGAAAGACCGTTTCTCAGCTATCCATCTGCGCGACGAATCCAGACAGCCTTGGACAGCAGACTCTACAAGTTTCACTTGGCTGGAGCAGGCCTGCCAAATTATATCTACCTGCGCATGGCAAGGAGGTGGTGGTCATAACCTTAAGCTAACTCAGCAAACTGCTGAAGCCTTCACTGTGTCCATACGTAATAATGTGGATGCCGCCAAATTACTTCTGGCAGAGAAAGACTTTGACTACGTTCTTCCTGCTATATTTGCAGATGAAGGCTTGGAAAAGTTTTGGGGCCAAGCCAGGCAAAGGAGCGGTGGAAACTTCTACATTGACGTAGTTGACATTATGGCTGCAGCTAAAATTGTAAATTTGCAAACACTCATTAAGCATGACATTATGCCCGAATCTAGTTCTTGTGTGATTGATTGCGACAAGAACTGTACAACTTCCATAAATCCAGATGAGCGAAGTGAACTCATTGACGAGATTACTCCTCAAGACACTCAGGATCCCTTGGGGTCTGACGATGTCCTTAAGCATAAAGTACTTTATTTGGCCGGACACCTTGTTCATAAATATGGCGATAGCACTAGTATGGAGGAGATCATTGTTGATGAAGATGGTAACGAGGTGTCATCTGAGTTTCTAGATAATTTGAATAGAGGTGGATTGAGTGTGCCGACTATGTCAACCGTCTTTTTTGTACATAATGCCTATAATTTGTATGACAAGACTAAAATGCGTTGCCGATTTCATTTTGCTGAGCTGTTATCCTCTGTCGATGCACCTTAAGCTAGTAGTAATGCTGCATGTACTACTTCAGCTAACATTTATTGAAAGCTCATGTCCTCAATGTAAGTGACAAAGAAAAAGCTTTGGAATGCCTCAGGAGGCAAGAAAAGCTCTCCAACTAGTGATAGACATAGACATCGTTGTAATAGGCATAGTGTTGTGACATGCAGATAATGTTTAGGTAATACGATAGATGACAATAAATATCAAAGTTTGACAGCTCCACACACTTGCATCTTATTACAATCAGCCATCTCTCACCGTTTATGAGTTAGACACAAAAACGGGCAAAGAATACCAAAATTCAGTAATTTGACCTTGATATATGACCTTTTGACCTTGAAGATGACCTCAGGTGGTGTTGAAAATGAGACTATTGAACTCGGCGTCCTCAAAAACCCCTATATGGATCCCAAGATTGTGTTTCTAGCCCTTCTAGAAGTGATTTTAGCCCCGGACTCAAGTTAATCCTTCAGACTCAAGTTACAAACCCCGAGCATGGGAGGTTCCAGTCCTTCTCTATAGGAATCTATGATACGAGGTGTGTTCAAAAAGTATCCAACCTTAATTTTTTGTGCGTAAACAAATGAAGCTCGGGAGGTGTGGTTTGGTGCACGTACGTTGGCGATCCTAATTATTATGCATGATTATTTTCCCACCTGCAGAAGCTGTCAGTCACTGACAGACCGCCGATGAGTGAGCGCTGTCGGATTTTCGTTTTTGACAAAATTGCGGAAAAACTTAAACCACGCTACTGCATCAAATTTTGTGTAAAGCTTGGCGATTCCCAAGTGGAAACGATCCGCAAGATTCAACAGGCCTTTGGGAACGAAGCAATGGGCACCACACAGATAAAAGAGTGGTACAACCGCTTCAAAGATGGTCGCACATCAGTGGAAAGTGAAGCACGTTCTGGTAGGCCCTCAACATCCCAAAATGAGATCGTCATTGGATCTATTCATTCCATTGTGACTGAGGATTTGGGCTTAAGGAGAATCTCAGCGAAATTCGTGCCAAAGCTGCTAACGATCGAGCAGAAGCAACTCCATTTGGAGATCACACAGGACATGCTGGAGACTGTGAACAGCGATCCCAACTTCTTCAACACAGTGATCACTGGCGATGAGACCTGGGTTTATGGGTACGACCCAGAAACCAAGTTCCAGTCATCACAATGGAAGCATCCAACATTCCCGAGGCCAAAAAAAGCAAGGAAGGTCCGCAGCAATGTCAAAGTCATGCTGACCATCTTATTTGACTCCAGTGGCGTGGTTCATCATGAGTACGCACCACACGGCACAACATCACCAAAGAGTACGACCAAGATATACTGCGTTGCCTTCGTGATGCTGTGCGACGCAAACGGCCGGACCTGTGGACAGCAGTCAATTGGCAGCTCCATCACGATAACGCACCCGCCCATTCTTCACATTTGATAGAGTTTCCTGGCCAAACACAACCCACCTGTGCTTCGTCAGGCTCCCTACTCTCCCGACATGGCTCCGTGTGACTTCTCGCTTTTCCCCAAGCTGAAAATGCCGCTGAAAGGGACCATATTTCAGTCCAGAGAAGACATTATGCGGAATGCAACGGATCAGCTGCGTGCCATCCCAAAAGAGGCGTTCCAGCGCTGCTTCCGACAGTGGCAGAACCGTTGGGAGAAGTGTGTGGCAGCCCAAGGGGACTACTTTTAAGGAGATTAGTGTAAGTTTGTTGTATCTGGATACGAGTATTTTTTATGAACAAAGGTCGGATACTTTTTTAACACACCTCGCGTTTTTATATGTGTGTATATATATATATATATATATATATATATATATATATATATATATATATATATATATATATATATATATATATATATACATATATATATACATATATACATATATATACATATACATATATACATACATATACATACATATACATATATATACATACATATACATACATATATATACATATACACATACATATATATATATACATATACACATACATATATATATATATATATACATATACACATACATATATATATATATACATATACACATACATATATATATATATATATATATATATATATATATATATATATATATACACATACATATATATACATATACACATACATATACATATATACATATACATATACACATACATATATGCACATACATATATACATATACATATACACATACATATATATATATATATATATATATATATATATATATATATATATATATATATATATATATATATATACATATGCATACATATATAAGGGTGGTCCAAAAAAGTCGAAAAAAATAGAATGTTGCTCCACACGCTTAAATATATTCCACTATGAGTCAATAACGCGCATAAAAAAATTTAAAGTTGATTGGAGGTGATTTCGAGGTCGCTCCATATGACGACTTTTAGTTTCATGAGTTGGTTAAATTCGTTTCATGATAAATATTGTTTTAGGTCATATTTTCGAAATGGTAGTGAATTCAATGTCGGTGCAGTCATTTCTTGGAGTAAATTGACCCCATAGAGTTCGAAAATGCACTCCATTTCCACCTCGGACATCCAGAAGTACCCATAATCATACCTGACCATACCCTAATTTATTCAAGTCATGAGACTAAAAGTCGTCATATGGAGCGACCTCTAAATCATCTTCGATCAAGCTAAAAAAAATTATGCGCATTATTGGATCATATTGAAATAATTTTAACCTTGTGGAGCAATATTCTATTTTTTTCGACTTTTTTGGACCACCCTAATATATTGTTGCGAATTCGCGCCCGCCGGCGTGAGAACGGCCGCGTCACTCGAATTGCGACTGCGTCGCCCACCAGACGGATAATTCAGTCGTGACCCTCTCGGAACAACGCCGGGAGCTAGTCACGGTTGGGGGTTTAACCCCACCACGACCGTGCCAATTGCCCACCCGCGCAGGATAGGGTTGCTCGCCAAATTCGATCCACCTAAGTACCTACGCAGATGGTCGACCGGGCGATCGTACCACGCCACAGGCCGAATCCGGACACGAACCGCTTAAGCGGTCCGTTCTATGCTGCAGTGATAACCGAGCGGTGTTATCGTCGGCCTCGACGGTTTCGATTAATTACCGGGCATATTAAGCCCACTACGAACCCTTTACGTGAAGCAGGATGGCGGGTCAATAAAGAAAAGACGGCGAAACGGGAAAACAGTTCACACAAAGCACATTTATTACGCGACACACGGAAAGCACACATATACAGCCAAACAGTCAAAATGCACATATAGCAATCAAAACAAAAGCAACGACGACGCAGAGTTACTACCAACTACGTGCACACACGGCAACACATACAGTTCTACTTTACAGACGGCACCAGACACATTTACTCAAAAGCAATGGAAAGAAGCCACCCTCATAGACAAGGGGGCAGACGGGCCTGAAGGCCAATATGCACGCATGACCTGAAGGAGCGGCCAGGCCCGCGAGACCGGGGGGCGTCCCTACCCGCGTCCTCGTGACGCGTTGGCGGACGAGCTGCAGATGTGGCCGCGTGGCTGTGCCCTGACTCCGTGCTCCTTGGCGGGTTTTGTTGGCACGACGTTTGGAGTGGGGTGGGAATGGGGCCCCCTTGTTGCACTATCTCAGCGCGGGGGAAAGGGGGAGTTGTTGATGCCCTGGGGGAGGGAGAATGGCTGGCTGGCTTGGGTCCCACAACGAGCGATCCCACACCGCGACCTCGTCGCCAACCGCCGTCCTTCTCGCCTCGGACCCGAGCTCCTTGCCTCTTTCCGCAACTCTTCTCAGCCGACTCCAGAACCCAACTCGATGACACACCGATGACTTCACCACCCGACTCGACTCTGCCACACCGATGACTCGACTCACTCTTTTCTGCCACACCGATGACTCCACTCACTCTTTTCTGCCCTGATTCGCCTTGTGCTTGCCATTTTTTGGCTGACAGGAGCAGCTAATATGCAAATATCCGGATCAGGATGACCTCGGGGGCGGAGCCACGCTCTCCAATTGGTCGGAGGAAAGGGGGCGTGAATCTCCCCTGATCCTAGAATTTGCATATATCGATTTCACACAGACGCGCCTGGAGGCGGGGCCAAGCCGCTCCGCGCTTGCCAATTGGACGGAGCAAAAGTGGGCGTGTAGCGTTCCTGATCTGAATTTTCCTCGGAAAGGCCGCTAATTGCGCTCACGGCTTGGAGCGTATCGCTGAACGGGCCCAAGACAGCCCGACGCTCAGTGTTCACAGGTGGTGCGGGAATGGCCGTAGAAGGAGAGAGGTGAAGGTGGTGGAGGGTTTTCGGTGGTGGTTTGATGGTTTTATGGTTATGGTACCGTTTGGGGAATGGCGGTGATGCGATGATGTGCGATTGAGTTGTGAAGGTAAAGGTCGTGGCTGTTGGCGTTGTTGTTGTTGTCTGAGGGTTGGAGCATGGTTGCAGTTGGTGACAATGGCTAGCGTGGTGGTTGTTGTGTGATGGCGGTTGAGACGTGGTTGGTTCAAAATAAAGATAGAACAGAAAAACGGCTAGCTCAAAGCGTCGCAGCCTGAATGAATCACATAAATTCCCTCTATATAACGGGTTTGGGCTAACTGCACATGTACTTAAGAGATATCTCACCTAGGGGTCCTGAATGGTGGTTTGCGAATTTCCACAGCCGTAACAATATATATATATATATATGTGTCTTAAGAGGCGACCAGGGTTGTGTCAGGAAGGGCATCCGGCGTAAAAAAAACATGTGCCAAATCACGATGCGGATCATACGGATGATCCGCTGTGGCGACCCCTAACAGGAGCAGCCAAAAGAAGAAGAAGAAGATATATATATATATATATATATATATATATATATATATATATATATATATATATATATATATATATATATATATATATATATATATACATATATATATATATATATATATATATACATATATATATATATATATATATACATACATATACATATATATATATATACATACATATACATATATATATATATATATATATATATATACATATATATATATATATATATATATATATATATATATATATATATATATATATATATATATATATATATATATATATATATATATATATATATATATATATATATATATATATATATATATATATATATATATATATATATATATATATATATATATATATATATATATATATATATATATATATATATATATATATATATATATATATATATATATATATATATATATATATATATATATATATATATATATATATATATATATATATATATATATATATATATATATATATATATATATATATATATATATATATATATATATATATATATATATATATATATATATATATATATATATATATATATATATATATATATATATATATATATATATATATATATATATATATATATATATATATATATATATATATATATATATATATATATATATATATATATATATATATATATATATATATATATATATATATATATATATATATATATATATGTATGTATATATATATATATATATATATATATATATATATATATATATATATATATATATATATATATATATATATATATATATATATATATATATATATATATATATATATATATATATATATATATATATATATAGAAGGCACTTCCAACCTAGATTAAAAACTAGATTGACTCCACCAATTTGAGCAAAAAAGTGAGAGCAGACATATTCTCAGGCAACGTTACGAAATGAATCATTATGAATCTGAATTAAATCAACGTATTGTTGCGGATGTGGAAATGGACCCCAAGCATTCAGAGACAGTCGAGAAATCAAGTCAGTTAAGTCATTAGTGTGTGTGATTAGACAGACCCATGCCCTTTGTCCAGGAGATTTGGGGGGAAAGAGGGGGTCACATATGTTGTGAGATAGTCTGTTTCATCCCTCATTTAACGTTTCCCTTCCTCTACCCACTTTCAACTTTCTCAATATTTCACTCTACTTCAAATCCAATCTCAATCCATCAATTCAGCTTTTCAGCCAACATCCATCAACCCACCATCCATACATCCATCTCCAATCCCTCATCCTTTCATTTCACAACCTTTCACTTCCTTTGCTCCTCTCAGAAACCTTCTTTCTCGGTTCATTCATTCCTCCTCGTTATCTCCCCAGCAATTTTCACCCCTTGAGCCTCGTACTGTTTTTGTTCATAATCCCCAAATCAATATACTTTTGCTTCTCACATTCAAATAAACCCCTCTTTCCTTTCTTCCTTGCATTTTCCCATAATAATGCGATATGAACACGGTATGAGAAGGGAGTAAAGCACTAAAAGTGGAGTGCACCATGGCAGAGTAATCTTACAGAAGGATAGGTGCCACTCAGTTATTGGAGACAGTTCTCGAAGCCCCTCGATATCTCCACGAGCCAGGAACCAACGGGGATGTGGTAGAAGCAGGCATGAAGAGGACGAAGAGCTGTGACCACACATGGTTCAATCGGCAATAAAAGGCCGGAACAATGGAGCAATCTCTCTCTCCAATCTACCAAGCTCTCCTTGCCTTTTCCAAGCCCACGCTGATGTCTGCCTGTTCAGACCACAAGAGCCGCCACTGGGGGAGCTGGGGCATCACAAACTGCACAAGTTTGCAGGAGCACCACAAGTTTGCACAAGCGCAAAATTGTGAGAGGCTCCTCTAACCTCTGTCATTGTCTATCTGGACCACGAGCGCCGCAGCCATTACTACCTGCGAAAAACACACTATATCCAACATGCATCAACACTCCCGATATTCACAATTCCCCCCACTAATCCTGACTTGCATTTGGGATTCACGTAGGCCCACCTGTCTGTATTGTGTGAGTCAGGAGCCAGACCCATGCTCCGCTCTTCCTCCAATCTGCTCATTTTCTAAATTTGCTTTCCTGGATAATTTATGACACCTGTTCTGTGTTGTATGTCCCAAGATAGGTAAGAATGTGGAAGTGGGCTCCGTAAGTGTAAAGGTTAATCACTTTTCTTGTGTGCCTTTAATTGTGAGTCCTGTCTGTGAATTATAAATACATACTCTTTTGATTTATTTTTTGTAAATACATGCCCATGCTCTTTCATTACCTTATAAATACTTGCAAAATGATTATTGTATGTGTGTGTGAATAAATGCTTGCTGATTATAACTACTATGGAACTGCTCTTTTGTCTTTTCCTTAATTTGTTTGACGTCGTGTGTACATAATAGACAGACGGGAAGATTTTGTCTCACTGATTGGCTCCACTGGTTTAACCAACGTCCAACCTACGGTTTCGCTCGGCCGTAATCAATAGATGGGTGTGCGTTGAGGGTGCGGTCCCCAATTGGGATAATCAACCCACCAGTAGGTAATGTGGTTTTATTGGACACGAGGATCCTGCTTGGTTTGGTGCTGTCATTTGGCGTCCATGGTTGACAAGCAACCCACCGGACCACAGAGTTATCCGTGGCTGGTGGCCTCAGGTCGGGAGGTCAGGCAGCGGGATTCAAAGAACCCTGGCATAACCCCTGAACCTCGTTCTGTAACAGTATCAAAAAGGAAAGATGGGAACTTAACATGATGATAACTCAAATTGGCTCTGTTGTAAACACCATGCAACTTGGGAACAGCTACAAGAATATGACAATGACTGTTTTTTGTTTTTTTCCACTTTGGTTTATAAGTTTCAGATCCACGACTTAACGATTTATTATCATAAATTACGACTCTTGGCATTGCCTATAGCAACGCATTAGAGCATCAACAATAGGTTCATTTCATAACTTTTCCTGTATTTTCATAAACTTTTAAATAAAGAGCTCATTCTAATCCCTAATTCTTGATTTATTTGAGTTATTTAGCTGCTTACAGAATGCAACCACAATCCACTTCATCAAATATAAAAAGCTGAGATTTGTTATGTATACCGTCACTTCACTGATGGGTTTAATCAAAAGACAACATGTTGTACTTCACAAACATTCTGCTCTCTTCAACCTATAACGGTACAATTTGGCTGACATCTTCCATCTGCTTTGAAGCCAAGAAACACCACCCTCGTCAGCCAACTTCTTCTTCTTAACAGCCACAATTATTCCCACGTTAATGTGGGGTTTGCCAGGGGTGGGGAAGGGGAAGTTTGGCTCAAGTCTTTCACGAACTGGCTGGCCAAGCCTGGCGTTCGACGAAGGTTAGGGCAGGAATTTGTAATTTGGCCAGGGTGCTGGCAATAGCTTTCCTACGCTTCACGAAGGACACCGTGTGATCTTTAACGGCCACCAACTAATGCCGGAAGATGGGACTCCCAGTTTATCGTCCATCGAAGGTAAGGCACACACATTGATGAATCACCTTGCATGTGAAACAACAGGATGATAATTTATAGCTGGATGAAGATTCCAACCCAGCCTAAACAGTTTAGAGGTGAGCATGCACACCTCTAATCCATCCTGACAGCCCTGTTTCACCACGTATATGGATATTCTGTGCTCTGCTTCACTGATATCCCTCCTTGGCTGCTTTCTCCACCATTTAAGATACCTACCTTGGTGATGTAATCACTGTTTTCATTCCAGCCAGTGCTTTGTAACAGCCATCCAAGGCACCGGATTGTTTCTGGCTTCACACATCGTTCTTCAATAAGCTTCTGTTCCTTGATGAGATGGACCATCTTCCCAGGTACTGTTTTTTGGGGTACAGATCACTTCAACATTGTTTTCGTCCTTTTTACTGATTTCAGCAGCCATTTCACTTGACCAGTTGTAAGTGACAACCCTCGGTGCAGGCTTCGTTCAGTGAAAATGTTCCTCAAAAAAAAAAATCTGTAAATTAATGTTCCAAGGCTTCGGTGGAGTAATGGTTAGAGCGTCTGCTCCGAGTCTGGAAGGACAGTGTGAACCCCGGCTGATTCATACCAAAGACTTTTAAAATGGTACGTGCTGCTTCCTTGTTTGACACTCAGCATTTTAAATGGATGGAGCACACACACCGATACCTCACCTGCATGTGAAACAGTGAGATGAGAGTTTATAGCTCGATCAAGATGGGAACACAGGCTAGATAGCTTCGAGGTGAGTGTGCCTACCTTTACCACCCTCTTCATAAGCCAAACTTGCTGCTTATATATGGTGGTAGAAATAATCACTTCTGCTTTGCTGCAAAACTCTGTTGCTTGCTTTGGTTTTACCCTTTGTTTAAAATGAGTGAAAAGAAACATTTTGAAAATTTTGAATTATTCTCACTCAGATTTCATCATCACTCAGACTTGTTGCAGCAACTCTGAAGTTGCAGCTTAAATCTGGGAGAATGGTACCATTCCAACCTCGGCTGGATTTTGGCAAACTCAAGGATGAGAAGGTAGCTGAGGAGTTTGTGAACAGGACGAGTGGAGATTTGGGGGTCTGGATACATTGGGGGATCCTGTAGAGTTGTGTAGTGCCTTCAAGACCACCATCCTTGATGTTGCCGCAAGATGTCTTGAAACTCACCGCAGGGTGAAGAAGAATTTTGTCTCCCAAGGGACACTGGATACCATTGAGCAGAGTCGCAGGGATAGGCTTAATGGCAGAGGTGAGATGTTCAGGGAGTTGAGGCATAAAACTGTATTGCGCTGAGGGTGAAGAAGGAGGCCTATATGTGAGAAATCTGTGAGGGGGAAGAGCATCACTTGTGGTGACATGGTTCTCGTCCTGCTCAAAGGGGAATTCTCGCATTATGTTCCTCCAAGCTTGTCCTCAGTGTACTGTAGTTTGACCGGAGGGTGGTGGGCTCTTGACAGAGGTGTCTGAAGTGAAGGACTGCTGGCCCATATACTTTGAGCAGCTGCTCCAGATTGATCCACCAGCTGTTGAATTTGATTTCAGGTGTGTTACCATACCCATTGCTGACCCTCCACTCAACTGTGATCCAACTTCTTTTGTGGGAACACAGGCTGCAGTGAACCGGTTGAAATGGGGTAAAGCTCCTGGGATCTGTGGCATCCATGCTGAATTTCTCAAGGCTGGTGGAAATGCTGCACTCGTGTTGTTGAATGCAGTACTGTGCTCTGCCTGGAACACAGGCACCATCCCAACTGACTGGAAGAGGGGGCTTGTTGTCCCTCTCTGGAAAGGGAAGGGTTATCGCCAGGACCTCATCAACTACCGAGAGGTGACGCTGCTCTCTGCCAGGCAAGGCCTCTGCTTGGATAATTATTGAGAGGGTTCACCACCATCTGCTTGAACACCAGCACTCAGAGCAGTTAGGCTTTACACCAAAGAGGTGAACGATTGACCATAACTTTGCTCTTCAGGTCCTCTCCGAATGCAGACGAGAGTTTAGGCAGGGGCGCTTGCAGCCTATGTTGATCTCTGCAATGCGCTCATTTCAGTGAATCAGGATGTCCTCTTCAAGGTTCTTGGTCTTCGTGGGGTGCCACCACAACTGATCAATCTGATATCTGAACTATACTTTGGAACTGAGAGTGCTGTGAGATGTGGTGATACAATCTCTGACTTATTTTCAGTTGTTACTGGAGGTCATCAGGGTTGTGTACGAGCCCCCACAGTTTTCAGGACTTGTATGGACTGGATTCTGCGGATGATTTCGGGGAGTTGAAGCTGTGGTGCATTGTTTGGGATTGTCAAGATCTCTGACCTCAATTTCACAGATGATGCAGTCATATTAGCAGAGACTCTATGCATCTTTTTGGGGGCCCACGAGGTGCTGAATCAGGAGTTGGAGCCACTGGATTACAGGTTTCATGAATCAAATCTAAGATTCAGGCTTTCAATGACATCATGGATGCTGCTATCTTGTCTGTGCATGTTTGTAGTGTGAATGTTGAGGTCACGGAGAGATTCGCTTACCAAGGCAGTGATGTTCATGTTTCTGCTGGCTGTGAGAAAGAGGTCATTCGGCATCTGATTCGGGCCTGTGGAGTCATGGATTCTCTGGATCATGGGGTGTGGTGCTCTCAGTACTTGTGCAGGAGGATGAAAGTCTGAGTCTTCAGGTCCTTGGTGCTTTCAGTCTTGCTCTACAGATGTGAGACTTGGACTCTGACCAGGGATCTGAGACGGAGACTTAATTCCTTTGGTACCAGGTCTCTTCAGAGAATTTTTGGCTATCTCTGGTCAGACTCTGTGTCAAACGAGCAGTTGCTGAGAGAGACTGAAATGAGATTTGTTACCTGCATGGTCCGTGAGCATCAGCTGCAGCTGTATAGACATGTGGCTCGTTTTCCTGACACTGATCCTGCTCGCCAGATTCTCTCAGCGAGGGAGCATTGCGAGTGCAGAAGGCCAATGGGCCGACCATGTGCCTCATAGTTGCAGCAGGTTGATCAGCATCTCAAGGAGATGGGGATGGGCCAGGAATCTGCCTGGGGGATGGCCAGATGGAGGCCCCTGGAGTGCGGGCTGAAAGTGGATGCAGCGATGTGCTGTCCAACGCATGCTCCCATACCCAACCTTTCTTACCCTATGCAAAGACACAGCCTTCCGTTGATGCAAAGTGCAGGGTATGGAAGGAAGGGGAAGAAGAGAATATGGTGCATGAGTCAGCGCAGTGTAGGGAGAGGTGCAGAGTACGCAGCACAGGTGCTGGAGGAAAGGTTTGAGGTGTGGATGAGTTCCTCACCCAGACGGGTCAAAGGGTAGGCTAGTTTATTGCTCTTTGTCAACTCTTTTGTGTGTCTCAAATAGAGAAGTTAGGGGGGGGGGGGTTTAGAGATAGAAAGAACAGATCATGTTTGTCAGTATGGAGCCGCTGTGCAGACAAGGATTACATGCCTACCGTCCGTCCTCAAAACCCTTTTGTGCACACCAGATGGTTTCTCCTCCAGCTCAACTCAAACAGGCTGTAATTTGTAACTTGTACAGACCGTGACCTTTAACTTGTACAGACAGGCAGGCAGATTCACATTGCATACCATACAGGCTCCTGGGTGTGTCAAGCAGGAACCGAAATGCAGCTCACACTGGCTTATATCGCCAATCAGACCGGGTGTATCTTCAGGCAGCATCGCTCACTGCAACACGATTTCATTGTCCTTGACCGAGCAACCCCACCCACTCACCGCGTGGCATCCACCATGTGGCTTGCACTTGCTCGTGCAGCTTCCCCATCGTTGTAGGTTATGCCGTGGAATTGTAGATCACACCACGATGTTGCAGCTTACACTGTGGCGCATTGTATGTTATGCAGTGCATTGTATGTATAGGTTATGCAGCGCTCATGTTGGCTTTGAATGTGCGTCAGTGTACTCATGGTGTCAGTGTGGTTGTGGTTTGGGAAGGTGTTGGGTAAGGAAATAGGATGGGAAAAGGTTTTGAGGGGATTGAAGAGTAAATTGATTGAATTAAGGATTGACGAAAAGGGTTCGAGAGGTAAAGGTTGAAGGATTTTTGGGAAGCCCAGGGAATAGAGGTTCAAAAGCGATTGGGTGAGGAATCGGGATGGATGGATGGATGGATGGATGGAGGAGGGATGGAAGGATGGATGAAGGACTCTTAAGAAAGGGAAAAATCACAATGGGGATGGAACATGCTAACACTCACAACGCATTTTCCCCATTCTTGATACAAGGGCAAGGTACTTGACTCAGAACATTTACTAATGAAATATCAAACTAGAGAATCCCTTTATGTGTTGAATGCTTCACGCTGGGATCCATTTCCATAGCCGCAACAATATACATGTATATATCACACAGTGCTCTCCGAATGGTCGAGCAAACCTCCCATCCACCCCATCATCTACTTTCTTAACAATCCTCTTGAGGAAGTTCAGTCATTCAAACTCTTGGGTCTCACTATCAGGAAGCCTCCAAAGCTTGCTGATCGTCCAAAGCAAGCCACCGACAGGGCATCATCTATCATACAAAGTCCTTCTTTGACACACCTGAACTCCTATCCACCTACAAGGCCTTCATCAGCAGCTTGATGGAGCACTGCTCTCCCCTCGAGGCTGGCTCCCCTGCCTGACATCTTGTTCTGCTTGATGCAGTGGAAACAAATGCCTTCAAGATGATTGGAATCTCCCCACTATGAGCCGAGTCTCCTTCGCCATCACAGATAGGTAGGTGGTCTCTCTGTCTTCTACCGCCTCCTTTCTGGTTTTGCACCCTCTGCTCTTTCCATACTTTGTTCCCCACCCCCCCCCCCCCCAAGGTTTCTGTAGGACACACACGAACCACCATCTACCCCTTCTGCTGAAACTACCTAAATCCAGAATCACTGCTCACCACTCAATCATGCCTTTTCTTTCCTGAATGTGGAACCAACTTCCACATTATCTTTAATCTCATTCTTCCCTCCATCTCAGATTGTTCCTTATCCAAAACCATTATCTTTTTCAGCCTTGTTAACCCCCCCTAACCCCACCCAAAGCCCTCCTTCCAAATTTCCAGTTTTTACTCCTGAGAGTTTCCTTCTGCATCCATCTTGTCCACCCCATGCATCCTCTGCTGTCCCCATTCCTCCCCACACCCATTATTTGTCCAAGTCTCCCTCTATCTCACCCTTTAACTTTTTTTGTGTACTTAGTTGAGGCTCATACAGTATATATAACAACGGGAGCAGGAGACAAGAGGGAGTGAGAAAGGGAAGCACAACAACAGTAGGGAACAGGGACATCAGGAGATGTGTGTCAGAGAGAGGGATGGGGCATGTACACGGGTACATGGGGTAAACAGGATGGACACTCCAGGGACTTTTAGGAAGGAATAAGGAGAAAAGACAATAAAAACGATCGTGCACACAAATGAGGAAAAGGTTAGGCCTCAAGAAACCCAATATGAAAAGTGTTGTTATTTGGTGTTTTCCTATTGTTGGTGTTTTTCCACTCTCTGCACTGTTCCTTTTGTCCTGTTGTGTCCTGATCTGTTCTGTTTACTAATACTAGCCCTTCCATGAGCCTTGACGATGTATACAAAATAAATAAATAAATAAAACGTACAAAGAAACATCACCTGTAATTGACAAACCCAAAAGCCCAAACACAAAAAGCCAAAAAGATGTCTCACAAGGATGAGCAATATTTCAAGATAATATATTTGAGGAATAGAAAGAAGACAAAAGTTGAATTGACAACAGAACTGACAGTTGGCTCAGGTATCATTGTTCATCCACCAACCGTATGAAGGTCATTTTTGAAATCAGGATATATTGCAGTAAGAAAATCTAGACTGCTAAAAAAGGGAAAGACGACTAAAAGGATAAAATATGCACAAGAACACATAAATTTGACTACGGAACAATGATCAAAGGTGCTTTGAACAGATACATTAAATTTTCAGTGATTTGGATTAAAATGAAGATGGTATGTGAGACAAAGAAAACTGAAACTTATGAAGAGCCTTGCTTGAAGCCAACAATTAAGCATGGAGGAGGTGCAGTTCAAGTTTGGGGGTGAATATCCTCAGTGCTGTTGGAAAATTGATGGTACTGCATGTTGACTGCAGCAAGGTACAAACAAATTTGAATCCACCATGCTACCTCCAGTGGTGCAAGACTTATTAATCCAACCTCATCTTACAGCAAGATAATGATCGAAAACACTTCAATGGATGATTCAAACTTATTTGCAAAAGAAAGAGGAAGCTGGAGTCCTTCAATAGATGGAATTGTCCCCTCAAAACCCAGATCTCAAGATCATTGAAGCTGTATTGGACGAGTTGGACAAAGAAAAAGTAAAAACAGAATCCCAGAAACTTAGATGATCTTTGGAGGGTCTTCGACGAAAAGTGGAACACTATTCCTCAAGAGTTGTTAACAATAATTCAGATTTGAGAGTGTCTCCAGAACACCATAATTTCAATGGTTTTGAAGGAAAAGTCTTGACATAGTTACAATTAGTTTATATCAAGATATATTGTGTATAAATTTTCATATTTGAATAAGATTTTTTTCATGAAGGTGTAATTGCATCGAACACAAAGCTTTAGTTTCTTTATGCATCAGAGTAGAAAATTGTCCATTGTTCAAGAAATAAGGCACATCCATAAAATAAATAGCACTAAACACTACTCTACCGATTTTGAGCCAAACAGGAAAGAGCAACTTAGCCTCGGTAGGTTTCATTTCTAATCCATTAACTTCCTCAGGCCGGAAGATGCACGCCAAGTCTGCTCATAGCTCATTGCCCAGTTTCAGAGCTTCATGTCAAAATGAAGTTGTTTACGGAGTCCCAACGAGGAAGATAATGGGCTGTCAAAGAGTGGGCACCTCCGTCAGGACAACTCCAATCCCAGCTATCCATGCCAAGCATGGGGAAAGTCATCGTGAAATTGAAAGCTGCAAGAAGCACTAACCTTGACCATCAAAAATCACCTTGACAGTGAAGAGAACACTGCATCGGACTGTTCGAAGGAACAAATCTGACTCTGTTTAGAGTATGGTACATTTTGCCAAAACATATCTTCATGAACTGAAAATGCAGTTCAGAAAATCATTCACATATGTTGAGTCAAGCATCAGCAGTTTTTTAAAAAACATTTTTGCATTAAACAAATTACCTTAGCATTTGCATAAGACCCCATAAGGTTGGGATGAAACACAATGCCCTTGGCACGAATGTCTTGTGTTCTCATGACATGCAATGGTGCTCACATTGGAAGCCCATGAGACTTTGTCCAACAACGTTATGCTTTCCATAACATGGAAGAGCTGCTGCCCAAAAGTCTTTGATTACTATTTGTTTTTTTCATGTCATCACATCGAATGGTAGAATTAATGTATTGAATGCCCTGAGGATATGTTGGATGTGTTGGAACTGGTTGTATCAAAATGACCTTAAAATGTCCTTTTATTAAAATAAAATGAATTGTACAGAATTGCACTTCCAACCTAATTGAATCTGGAAGCAGATGTTCAAGTTAGGGATTACTACACTTGGAGGTCCCAGGGTATATTAATTTAATTGGCTGCATGAACAAAATGTTCTTCCACCTTATCAATAAAAAGGTTGACTATGATTTTTGTGATGACTGCGTTCATGTAAATCATATCTGTGCTGAATTAGTTTGGTTTTTCAATTTGATTGAAGGCTATGAAGTTAAAGTTTTCCCATGTGCCACAATTATTTGCAGAACTCTGCTGGTTTGGTGTTACACATGGTAATAAATCTACTCAAGTTTGTGTGTGCATGTGCTTGTGCATACTTGTATTTGTGGGTAATTTGTTTTTTTTAGCTCTCATACGAGCCTTGACAATGTATACAAAAAAAAATTGTGTGTTCGTGTGTATCGTTGATTGTTATCTCTCTATGCAGGTTAGAGAAGGTGGAACGGAGTCCTCCCAGGTCTCGAAGTATGTCCACCTCCGTTTGGGTAAAGGGGTGGAAGCGTGTCACGATTCATGAACTGTGAGGTTCTGTTGTTCTCAAAAGTGTGTGTGTGTGTGTGTGTGTGTGTGTGTGTGTGTGGGTGTGTGTGTGTGTGTGTGGGTGTGTGTGTGTGTGTTTATGCAGCCGAGACTGAGCGATAATGTGGATTTACATTCCCCAGAGTCAGCTTGGGAAGCGAAGCACACAGGGGTAGCCATGCAGGACACGAAGCATGGCTTCCATTGATGTTTCCAACATGTTGACAGGAACAGTTTAGCACAAGGCGAGCCACAGTGAGAATACATACATTCGTAATTTCACATCATTTTAGAGTTTTGTCCTTGTACGAAGTAAAGAAAATATAAATAAATATTTAAATAAATAAAATATAACATTGCTCCTTTCAACTTAATAACAATTAATTACTTCCACCAACTTGCACAAACTTTTTGTCTCAAATTACGAATCATGAAATCTCTTTGACCAAGTGTGTTGCAATGTATTACGAATTTGCGTAATGAACGGGTTATATGCTTGAGATACATTTCCAATTGGATAACCCTTTAAAGGAAGAGATTCCTGAAGGGTGATTTTAAATAAACACCCCAGTGCTCAACATTCAGTCCAACACGGTGTGCTCAGCCCTTCGAGTAGATTATACTGAATGAAATAAATATTCCACATTACTTCCCAGCAATTTCAGTCTGCACACGCATGCATTTCATTCACATGTTCTCGATTCTTGACTGGTACTTCATGAAACGCATTCTCAGTGTTAAGAATGTCGACGAGTGTGAGATCCTGGTACGATTTTAAGTGGAAACATATACCGGCGATTTTAACTCTCATTTGCTTTTTAGAACGATTTTTTTCCTGAAATGCACAAAACAACAACTTTTCTGCTGACCTCATATGATTGTCTTTTTCAGGATTTATTGTCATTAAGGTCATGGGGGCCGAGAAACTCACCTCGAAGCTGTCTAGCTTGTGATGGAATCTCGGCCCAGCTAAAAACTGTCATCCCGGTGTTTCGCTCGGAGGGTGATTCATCAATGTGTCTGCCATCTTTTGGATGGGCGTTAACCTGACGTTCCGTCTGCCGGTAGTAGTTGGTTCGAAATTAAAGATCCCACGTTGTCCTTCATGAAGAGTAGTCAGCTATTGCTGGCACACTGAACAAATTCCAAATTCCTGTCCTAACTACTTTAGTTGAGTTCATGAAAGACCTGGACCAAAAACCTCCTCAAGCCAACCCCACAAGAACGTGGGAATATTTGTCGCAGATACAGGAGAACAAGATTGTGATGAAGGTCATGGTAGCTCAAAGGAAGAAGATATCTTCATATTTCATGTGCAAAGTGGATGAGTGTGGTTTGGGGGGGGGGGGGATGGAGAAGGGTTGGTTTATGAAAAGAAAATTGAGAAAACGAAATAAATGGGGGAACACAGTGAGAAAGGGAGGTGGGGCGATGAAAGAAGAGGGGGAGAGACAGAACATGGGTGTTTTAGGGGAAAGGAGAGTTGGGAGAATTATATTATACAGTATATATTATATTCATAAACGTTAACTAGATAGCCGAGACGTATGCAGATTAACTATTGAGCTGTCCATGCGGGGTTCTTGCGTTGACACAGCTACAAACGGTCACCATCATGTTTCACATGCACATCAGTGTGTGCACTATTTATTGGAAGGATGTTCAGCCAGAGGAACAGTCTCCGAGCACAAGTAGATGGTGCACATGAAACATCCCTCGTGTGTCTTTAATAAAAAGGAGGCAAGTTATCATCAGCACCCTGAATACATGAAGAACCCATGCTCTAACCTACAGGGGACTCTGTATTAGCCATGTACCCTGCATCACTTCTTTACCTTTCCTATTTATCCTCCTGCCCACATAGCCGAGCTCTCTCAGCAGAAGCAAACCAGCAGTCACATGCTGGACACAAAATGATGATCTTACTCTTCGAGTAAGAGTAAGAGTAAGAGTAAGTAAGAGTAAGAATGATGATCTTACTTACGAGCCGAGCTTTTGAATACAAAAAACGTCCAACCTAACCCATAAACGTCAACCCCAAACAAACTCCAACACATCTCTTAAACTTCAAATCCAAACAAAACTCCAACCCAACCCTCAAATTTCAACTCCAAACAAAACTCCAACCGAACCATTACACTTCAACCCCAAACAAACTCCAACACATCCCTTAAACTTCAACT
Organism: Eptatretus burgeri; assembly: GCF_056783735.1. Lineage (NCBI taxonomy): Eukaryota > Metazoa > Chordata > Myxini > Myxiniformes > Myxinidae > Eptatretus > Eptatretus burgeri. The sequence continues at coordinate 14,524,041 of NC_140974.1, forward strand.
GCAAACAAAACTCCAACCCAACCTTTACACTTCAACCCCAAACAAACTCCAACACAACCCTAACACTCCAACCCCCAAACAAAACTCCAACACATCCCTTAAACTTCAACTGCAAACAAAACTACAACCCAACCCTTGAACGTCAACCTCAAAACAAAACTCCAACCCAACCCTTGAACGTCAACCTCAAAACAAAACTCCAACCCAACCCATGAACGTCAACCTCAAAACAAAACTTCAACCCAACAATTGAACGTCAACTTCAAAA
>NC_140974.1:14534308-14539308 GCF_056783735.1 Eptatretus burgeri
TGAAGTAGAATTGTATAAGTGTTGCCGTGTGCTCGGTAGTCGGTATTAGCTCTGCACTGTGTTTTCACTTTTATGTTTGCTTTTTGTGTAAATGGAATTGTGTTTTCTTTTTTTTGTGTGCATTTGGTGGAATTGTATTTGTGTGCTTTCCGTTCGTCGCGAATAAATGTGCTTTATTGTTGAACTGTTTCCCGCTTCGCTTCGTCTTTTTCCTCCATTGAATCCCCATCTTGCTTCACGTAAAGGGTTGGTAGTGGGCTGAATACGCCCGATAAATAATCGAACCGTCGAGGTCGACGATAACACCGCTCGGTTATTCTGATAGTACGGAACGGGTCGCTTAAGTGGCCCGTGTCCGAAGTCGACCTGCGGCGAGGTGCGATCGCCCGGTCTACCCTCCGCGTGGGTACTTAGGTAGTTCGAATTTGGCGAGCAACCCTATCCCACGCGGGGGCTGATTGGCTCGATCGCGGTGAGACCGAAAGGTCCACCCGTGACTGGTTCCCGGCGTTAGTCCGAGAGGGTCACGACTGGATTGTCCGTCCGGTGGGCGACGTGCCGCGATTCGAGTTACGTGGCCGTCGCACGCCGGCGGGCGCGAATCCGCAACACTGGTGTCAGGTCGTGCGATACAAATTCATCGCCCTCCTCACGGCACTGGTAACGGAGAACAGGAAAACAGGCTCTCCTGTCTCCGGCTAAATTCACGGGAATCGGTCCAGGGGTGAGAGAAGCGACCCCCGATTCCCTCCAAATTACGAGCGAGCTAAATTAACCCTTCACGAGAAGCAAGATGGCGTCTCAAGGCGAGCGGGTGCCGGGGGTATTAGGTATGTGTAATAGTAATGTAGAATCCATGGCTCAGGACGAGATCACCGTGCAAGAGAAACCCGTACCAGAAGGTTGGGAAAGGCATCGATGCAGTTCATCTGGTCGGTTTTTTTATTATAACCCCACCGCTAAATGTAGTCAGTGGGAGTGGCCAGGGCAGGTGACGATACAGCACGTTATGGAACTCGTGCAGAGCATAACCAACGAAATGAAGAGAAATACGCAACAAATGGAAAATAAAAAAATGGATGGAAACGCACTCGAAGCGAAAAACCAATTAAAAGAAAGCCAGGAGGAGACAGAGGAGGGATTGAAGGTCGAAACGGTGGAGTGTGAGAAAAGACTTCAAGACATGACGAAGAGAGTTGATAAGCTGGGACTGGAGGGAAAAACGGAGACAGAGGAACTGGGAAGACGGGTAGAAAACCACAAGCGCAAGCCGGAAGAACAGTTAGAAGCCAAAGCAAAGTCTGAGTGTGCGGAGATGAGAAAGGAATTGGAAAAGAAAGTTTCTGAGTTACAGAAACACCAAAACAAAGAGAGGGAACTACAAAACGAACTGAGAGTGTTAAAAGAGGAAAGGAAGAGAACGGAAAATGAAACTTTAAGAAACCACACTGTACAGATCGAACAGCTGGAAGCGAAGGCCAGACTAAAGAATGAGGAACAAGAAAGAGTAATGAAGGAAGAACGAATGAGACAGGAGAAAGAAATCAGTCAGTTGAAAGAAATGACGAGATTGCAGAAGGAGGAACAAGAAAGACAGTGGAATAGAAAACTGAAAGAGTATGAATTTGAAACTGAACGACAAAAGGAAAAAAATAGGTTTGAATACGAGGAGAAAGTAAAGGAGCAAGGAATGAAGCAGGAAGGAGAAATCAGGAGATTGAAGGACACAACGAGATTGGAGAGGGAAGAACGAGAGGAACAATGGAATAGAAAACAAAAAGAACATGAATCTGAGGTTGACCAATTGGAAGAAAAGCTGAGGCTGGAGTACGAGATAGACAAAGAACAGCGAATGAAACACAAACAGGAGATTAACCAAATGAAGAAAACCATGAAACTGGAGAAGGAAGGACAGGAGAGGAAACGAGGAAGAGTCGTGAGAGAACAGCGAATGAAACACAGGAAGGAAATGAGCCAATTGAAAGAAACGATGAGATTGGAAAACAAAGAGCAGGAGGAACAGTGGGAAAGAAAACAACAACTCTATGAGTGTGAAATTGAACAACTAAAACGGAGGGAGAACGAACAGCTAATGGGGCTCAGAGAGAAAGAACGACTCAGATGGGAAAGGAAAAGGAACCAGGAAGAGACAGAAAAAAGGAACCAGGAGAGAAAATGTATAGAGACACGGGAGACAGACAAAATAGAGGAGAGACTGCACGATGAAGACGGGGTAAGTGACGCACACACACACACGGAGGTAGTGGAGGACAATGGGGGTGAGCTCGCGGAGCGTGTCGAGACCCAGTGCGAGCACCTGGATGGCCTCCTCCAGGAACGAGGGGAGGGAGTATGCCCCCTTGAGGCGGATTACGACCAGGTGAGTTCGGTCGTGTTTTGCGAGGTTGAGGGGACGGGTGCTGTGGACGGGTGCACGGAGAGCTTGGGGGGTATAGAGGCCCCGGAGACCCTTGTGGGGACACAAATCCCCAGTGTGGTTGTCCCTGTGTGTGTGGTGCAAGGTGTGAGTGCGTCCCCGTGTGTGGAAGCGACCCCGTGTGTGAGTGGTGTGGTGGCGATGGTGCCGGAGTGCGTGCTTCCCAGCACGCCGTGTGTGGATGAGGCACCGCGGGTTAGTGCCCCCGCGTGTGTGGATGGAACGGCCAGTATGAGTGAGGCACCGCGGGTGAGTGCCCCCGCGTGTGTGAGTGAGGCACGGAGTGTGGATGAGGCACCGCGGGTGAGTGCCCCCGCGTGTGTAAGTAGTATGGTTTGTGTGAGTAGTGAGGCACGCGTGAGTGAACGGCCGAATGCAAGGGAGACCGTGTGTGTGAGAGAGCGGTATGTAAGGGAGATGTCGGTTGGCATGCGGGAGCACGCAGCCGCGTCTCCCGGTGTGAATGTGATGGAGTGGACTGTGTGCGTCGTAACACGCAGGTGTGCGTGGGTTGAATGGAGGCGACGACGGAGACATGTAAGGAACGAAAGCCGGGTAGCGGCTGGAGCTGTTTCGAGGACCGTGCCGGGTTCACCCAGCAGTGAGCACGCGGTTCGTGCTGTGCAACGCACGAGACCACCACGTGCTCGCTTGCGAGAGTGAAGTCCCGGTCCGGAAACGCACGCGGTGGATTTGCCGATCCCGCGGACGGACAAAGTTTAGGCAGGTAAATGGATTTGGACCGGACGGGTTCTCCACGCGATCGTGTGTGTTCAGCTCCAACGGGCAAAGCACATGTGTTCGCGTGGGAAACCCCTCGAGACGTGGGGCTTGTGTTTTTTTTTTGCGCACGGTGACGTCATGGCTGCACGTGTGGTTGGAATCCGGCAGGAGGGGTATCTCTGCCGGATGGCACCGTCCAAGGAGGGACGAGGAACACGTGCAGCTGCATGACGTCACGGACAGGTGCAAAGTGCGCGAGCTCTGAGTTGCCGCGCAGGTGCTGCGCATGGGAAAAAAAAAAATAAAAAAAGCAAGCCTCACTTTCGGGTGTACAGGATTCCTGGGCAAGGGGTGAAAGACCCCCTTGCCTGGGCACAGGATGGAAACTAGTTAGGGGGAAGGGTTAGCTTAGTTAGACCGACTTCATGGGGGCAGGGGTAAGTCCTCATGGAGTCCGTGGAATGGATTAGTTAGAGGGATTGTAGCCAGATTTAGGTTGGGGAATAAAATGATTTATTTGGAGACATGGACAGACTTATGAATGTGTAGCGGGGACGTAGTTTAGCTACGTAGTGTTAAAAGGAACGTGCTACTAGTTTAAGGGACGACGTGGGAGCACGAGTTAGTTAGGGGAGGTAGTTAGAAGGATGGCAGAGTTCAGTGGTGTGTGTGCTGAAGAGTTGGTGAGTGAAGTGGAAGCATGTGCTTGGTGAGTGAGTAAGGCCAGCGGGTCTGTGTGAGTGGAGTGAATGGGGAATGCATGGTGCGATGAGTGATTGGGGGGAGGAGTGACTCCCGCCCAAGGGACCCCGGGGTCAGAGTAAAGTGAGTTAGCTGGGTTAGTCAAATTGAAAAATGGAGGTCGTTTTGCTGTTGGTGGGAATGTAGGCTCGAAACCCATTTGGAGGGTGCAGGAGCCCTGTTGACGGGCTTGGGAGCGTGGCTGCGAAAGGTGAGTATCGCTGAGTGGGTACCCCGGGCACCAGGCTAGTCGGCCGCGGTAGGCCATGGGCCCATGGGGGGCCGGGATAGAGTAGTGGGCACGGGTGCGCCTGCTTGGTGCGGGGGCCCGGGCGCCATTAGCCGCGTGGGCAGTGTTGTGGGCACGGGTGACCCTCGGAAAGGGGCCCGGGAGGCCGGCCTGCCACGTGTGCGTTTCAGGGGAGGTGCCATGGGGGCACTCCCCGGTGTTAGGGAGCTGGTAGGCTCGGAGGCAGTGTAGTGCCCGGGGGTGCCATAGCGGGAGATTCGGCAGAGGGTCGTGCCTGCCAAAGGGAGCCACGTGTCCCAGCCAGCAGACCGTGTGAGGGCACGGAGAGAAAATTGGGGGCAGAGCCCCGAAATTCTAAGGACACCAACACAGGCGACGGGAATCTGGGTTGTTAGAACCAATAGTTTAAGCGAGAGGCGCTTGTTGAAGCCCCGGGGTAGTTTAACAGTTAAATGGTAAGGGTAGATTAGGAGATGTACCCTCCGCACCATCCATCCCCTCGCTGTCGTTGTGGGCCGCTGGACCCACTTGGTGTTAAGATCACCGAACTCTGGGAGGCCATTCTGAGGCTTGAGTTGGGCCTCGACACAGGACGTTAGCTCTCCCTTGTTCCCCTCCGGGAAGGGAACGTAGGGGTTGGGAGTAGGCTAGGTGACAGGATAGGTTAGCCGAACAAGGACGATAAAGGGGTTAGGGGACGATTTATAGAGGGGAAGTAAAAATAAAAACAACAAAAAAATAAGTTGGGGCTAAATTGGGGTTTGACAAATTAAGGGAGTGGGTATGTACAGTGACAGGCAAAGGCGATAGGTGGGAGGGAGACAGGTAGGTAGGTCCGAGCCCGCCTTC
>NC_140974.1:14544308-14549308 GCF_056783735.1 Eptatretus burgeri
TGCAGGAGTGATTTGTGACAGAAGGGTAGCTGCAAGAGTGAAGGGGAAAGTATACAAGACGGTAGTGAGACCAGCTATGTTGTATGGTTTGGAGGCGGTGGCGCTAACAAAAAGACAGGAAGCAGAGCTGGAGGTGGCAGAGTTAAAGATGCTGCGATTCTCGTTGGGAGTGACGAGGATGGATAGGATAAGAAATGAGTGTATTAGAGGGACAGCGCAGGTAGGACGGTTTGGAAACAAAGTGAGAGAGGCGAGATTGAGATGGTTTGGACATGTGCACAGGAGGGAAACGGAGTATATCGGGAGAAGGATGTTGAAGATGGAGCCGCCAGGCAGGAGGAGAAGAGGAAGGCCAAAGAAGAGGTTCATGGATGCGGTGAGGGCGGACATGCGGGTGGTTGGAGTGTCAATGGAAGATGTGGAGGATAGAGCGAAATGGAGACAGTTGGTCCGCTGTGGCGACCCCTAACGGGAGCAAGCCGAAAGAGGAAGAAGATATATATATATATATATTTCTATATAAATATAATATATATATATATATATATATATATATATATATATATATATATATATATATATATATATATATATATATATATATATAGAAGAAGGAGGAGAAGATATATATATATATATATATATATATATATATATATATATATATATATATATATATATATATATATATATATATATATATATATTTGATTATTTATTTCAAATGTGTTTATGTGTTTCACAGCGATCGGACACGATTAAAAGTTCCACACAAAGTATAAAACTTAATTGATTGGAATAATTCAAATGCTGGCTGTGTTCACTTAATTAAACACCTTCACTCAACGTGTGCACGCGCGCGTATGTGTGTGTGTGTGTGTGTGCGTGTGTACGTGTGTGTGTGTGTGTGTGTGTGTGTGTGTGTGTGTGTGTGTGTGTGTGTGTGTGTGTGTATTTGTGTGTGTGTGCGCGCGCGCGCGCGCGCACGCATGCGTGTGTTTGGTTATCTCCATATGCGGATTTCAGAAGGTGGAACGAAGTCCTCCCAGGTCTTGAAGTATTCACCTCCATTTCAATAAAGAGGGTGGGAGGAGGGGGAGGGGGCGGGGTGTTGTCACAATTCGTGGACCAAGCTGTAAAGTTGTGATGTTCTCAAAGTTTTGTTCTGAGGGCTCTTTTCAGAATCGTCACTGAGCCCCACACAGCTTCCAACTGGAGATTGTTTGCAATAATATTCCCAGGGATGGTTTCTGAGATCTCTGTTAGGTAATGCTTCATCATTCCCGTTGCTCCAATGATCACTGGTACAATTTTGGCACTCTTCACATTCCAGTCTCTTCACTTCATATTGGAGGTCTTGATATTGGGTCATTTTCTTTATTGCTGCATTGTTTATATCAAAATCACTGGGAACTGACTCCTCAATTAGCAATGCCATTTTTTCTTTTTGTTTCCTGCCTCTTTGGACCTAAGTCCTATAGTCTGTCACAATGCTTTGTTTTCTACGATCATGCTCGATGGGATCATCAGGTCATATGTGATCGTTACTTTCTTGTTCCTCCATTATCGTTTTTGGTTCATGCTTCCATTAGTTTTCTGGGACTGGGATGTTGAAGTTTTTGCAGATGTGCCAGTGGATTACTTGACAAACGCTGTTGTGCCATTGTGTGTACAGTTGTTCTGACATGAGTTTTTTTTACATTCTGATAGGTTACTCATACTTTCTGATTATACCTTGCAGAACCTACACTTGTCCGATTGGCTCAGTCCTGCCATTTTTTAAAGCCATTCGTACAGTGTCCCTCTTGGGCATTAATAAATAATGATTCGTTCTCCATCCCAGTTGAGTTGACCTCTTTTTGCCATTCCAATGAGTTGATTTGTCTACGCCCAATCTGCTGTTCTCCCAGTTGTTGGTGTATATCTGTATATATTTTGCTTTATATTTTTCTTTTCTCCTTTTTGCTATCATTGGGGCTATATTTACCTCCACCACCGAAGGTGGATGGAGGTTATGTTTTCACGTCTGTCTGATTGTTTGTGAACAACATATATCAAAAAGTTGGGGACGGATGTGGATTAAATTTGGTGGAGAGGTTGGATATGTGACACAGACGAAATTATTGGATTTTTGTGAAGAGGAGAATCCGGATCTGAGAATTTTAAAGTGATTTTTCACCATTGAGTGATGGGGATAAAACAACATAATAGCAAGATATGTCAAAAAGTAATAGACGGATTCAGACAAAACTTGGTGAATGAGTTGGTCGGTGACAAGAACAAGCTGATTAAATTTTAGTTCAGGTCTGAATTCAGATCCGGTCTTCCAGTGGGATACAAAACGTAAACTAACCAGCTTGGCAGAGGTATGCGCTCCGAGTGCCCTTCCAGTCAGTGCTGTTTCAGTTTCATGCGTGACATCTTCCATTTGCACCTGTGTTTTGAAAATTTTCGTGAGGTGGGTTGGGGATACCTTCTCTGGATTGTTGTCTTCATGTTTTCATACAAATTCGATTCTGTCGTCTGTTGAATTTTTTCACATATTCAACCAATCCTGCAGATGTCACTCTGTGCACTTGGTTGAGTTCCATCAGGCTGCTATCTTTCTCGTCTCAGCAGGTACACTCTCGGGATGCATTCATGTTTGCAGAACATTTCCTGGATGGTGAGGAGTTTCCTTGTTTTGGTATCTAGTTTGTTGACTTCCATTTTTGGCCATTATATAATTCCACAGCTGCACTAGAATACTGGTATTGCAAGTTGGTTGATGACTTTCATTTTGTTCCTTACAAGGTATATTTACAGGATCACACTCGTTCTAAGCAAGTATTCTTTGGAAATTGTTTTGCGCATTTGTTTGTGACATATTTGTTGACCCACTTCAACTCTGAGGTGTTTGCACGATGCTTCATTGTCTCGATCCTGTATTATTGTGTCAAGGTCGATTTTTATGTTGTCCATTTTTGTTGATTTAACCGATATGAATGTGCACCTGGCACAGTTATCTCGGCCAAATTCCATTTCACTAATTTAAGTTGTTCTACAAATGTTTCATCAGATCAGGTCAGGTTTAGGAGCATGCGCCGGAGCAGCGCATCGCTGCGTCCCCTTTTCGTCGGTACCCCAAGGGCCTCCGTCTGGCCATCCCCAAGGCAGATGCCTGGCCCATCCCCATCTCCTTGAGATGCTGATCAACCTGCTGCAATCACGAGGCACATGGTCGGCCCATTGGCCTCCTCCACCCATGAGGCTCCCTCGCTGAGATAATCTGGATAGCAGGATGAGCATCAGGAAAATGAGCCACATGTCCATACAGCCGCAGCTGAAGCTCACGGAATATGCAGGTAACAAATCTGATTTAAGTCTCTCTCAGCAACCACTCATTGGACACAAAGTCCGACCAGCGATCGCGAAGGATTCTCCGAAGAGACCTGGCAACAAAGGAATTAAGTCTCCATCTCAGATCCATGGTCAGAGTCCAAGTTTCACATCCATAGAGTAAGACTGGAAGCATCAAGGACCTGAAGACTCAGACTTTTGTCCTCCCACACAGATATCGGCAGCGCCACACCCCATGATCCAGTGAATCCATGACTCCCCAGGCCTGACCCAAACATCTGTTGACCACTGGCTCACAGCCAGCAGAGGCATGAATATCAGTGCCAAAGTAAGTGAATCTCTCCGTGACCTCAACATCCTTGCCACAAACAGGTACAGACAGGAGAGCAGCATCCGAGATGTCATTGAAAGCCTGTATCTTCGTTTTGACCCAGGAAACCCATAATCCCTGCGGCTCCGACTCCTCATTCAGCACCTCGAGGGCCCCCAAAAGGATATCTAGTCTCCGCAAAGAGGACTGCATCATGTGCGAAATCAAGGTCAGAGATCTTGACATTCCCAAACGATGCACCACAGCTTTATCTCTCTGACATCCTCTCCAGAATCCAGTCCACAAAAGCCCTGAAACGTCTGTCTTCTGAAAGTGGGGCCAGTACACACCACTGATGTCCTCCAGTAACAACTGGGAATAAGTCGGAGATTGCATCACCACATCTCACAGCACTCTCAGTTCCAACATATAATTCAGACATCAGATTGATCAGTTTTGGTGGCAACCCATGAAGACCAAGAATCCTCAAGAGGGCATCCCGATTCACTGAATCAAACGCTTTACAGAGGTCAACATAAGCTGCATGCAGCCACTGCCAAAACTCTCACCTGCATTCTGTGAGGATCCGAAGAGCAAGGATACGGTCAATCGTTGACCTCCTTGGTGTAAAGCCTGACTGCTCTGGATGCTGGTGCTCAAGCAAATGGTGGTGAACCCTATCAAGAATTATCCGAGCAAAGACCTTGCCCGGCACTGAGAGCAGCGTCACCCCTCGGTAGGTAGTTGTTGCTGTCTTGGCGATCACACTTCCCTTTCCACAGAGGGACAACAAGACCAATCTTCCACTCAGTTGGGATGATGCCTGTGTTCCAGGCATAACACAGAACTAACTGTATGCAATGAAACGAGTACAGGATTTTCTCAAGGCTGTGAAGGGCAGCTGCACAAGATGTACTCCCATGGAGTGGGTTTTCAGATTTTTAAAATGCTTTTGGTATGTTTTGTGGAATGAAAGGTTTTACGGTGCCCGGAGTGCAAATCCTGCTGCCAACCTCCTAATAAAAAGTAAATCAACTGTAGGAGGACCTCTGCAAACACAGTTGGGCATTCAATATGGGTGGCAGTTGGCTCACAAGGAGCTCGTCCGCCCTTTGACCGGTTTTATTTTTCATCCTGCTGGGTGTCCATACCATACACCCTCCTCACCAAGAAATTTGGTGGGGGAGATGGTTTAGTCGCCGACAATCCGAATGTTTCATCGTTTGGTGCAAAGAGTTTTAGGTCATCCATGCACAGCAGATGTTGCCTTTCTTGCATCTTTGGATGTTCTCTAGTTGGACGTTCAGGTGTATCCATGTCCTTGCTCATTAATGAGATTGCTCAGTGGGTC
>NC_140974.1:14554308-14559308 GCF_056783735.1 Eptatretus burgeri
GGTCGTGGGCTAAGACGCCCGATAATTAATCGAACCGTCGAGGCCGACGAATAACACCGCTCGGTTATCCCGATAGCACGGAACGGGTCGCTTAAGTGGCCCGTGTCCGAAGTCGACCTGCGGCGAGGTGCGATCGCCCGGTCTACCCTCCGTGTGGGTACTTAGGTAGGTCTAATTTGGCGAGCAACCCTATCCCACGCGGGGGCCGATTGGCACGATCGCGGTGAGACCGAAAGGTCCACCCGTGACTGGTTCCCGGCGTTAGTCCGAGAGGGTCACGACTGGATTGTCCGTCCGGTGGGCGACGTGCCGCGATTCGAGTTACGTGGCCGTCAGCACGCCGGCGGGCGCGAATCAGCAACACTGGTGTCAGGTCGTGCGATATAAATTCATCGCCCTCCTCGCGGCACTGGTATTGGAGAACGGGAAAACGGGCTCTCCTGTCTCCAATTAAATTCACGGGAATCGGTCCAGGGGTGAGAGGAGCGACCCCCGATTCCCTCCAAATTACGAGCGAGTTAAATTAACCCTTTAAGAGAAGCAAGATGGCGTCTCAAGGCGAGCGGGAGCCGGGGGTATTAGAAATGGATGTAGAATGTGTAGAATCCATGGCTCAGGATGAAATCCCCGTGCAGGAAATGTTAATTGTACAGGAAAACGAACTCGCCCAACTGAACCCAGAGCCCGAAATGGGTGCGGCAGCGGCCGCGGTGTATGACACCTCCCCTCCCCCTCTTCACCAAAACCCCCCAACCCCTGCCGAAACGGCTCACCCAAGCGCACCCGACATGGCCCAGCTATTCACTATGCTGGCAAAAATGTATGCGGAAATGACAGCGAACATGATCAAGCAAATGAACGAAAAGATGGATACATACACAAATGAAATGAAAAACGAAATGAAAGGCATGAACGAAAGGATGGATACAAACGCAAATGAATTTATAAACGAAATGAAAGGCATGAACAAGCAAATGAAGGAAGAAACGAAAAAGCTCCGGGGTGAGACGCAGAACATGGGCCGATGCCTGCAGGCGGGCATGAAGGCCGTGACCAGGGAGATAAAAATGGCGACTCCACGTGTAGGAACGAACGAGCTGGGTGGGGGTGCAACGGCTGACAGGCCCGCGGTGGAGGCGGGTGACAAAATAATTCGGGGGGCGTGTTGGGCGAGGGTCGTGACGATGACCGAAAGGGAAAAATTAAATGGGGAGACCAAAACGTGTGAGACAAGACACGAGGTGACGACAACGGAAATAATAGTTGAGACAAGGGAGGTAAAGGGTGAAGAGTTGGCAGAGACACGGGAGACAGAAAAAATAGAGGGAAGACTACACGATGAAGACGGGGTAAGTGACGCACACACACACACGGAGGTAGTGGAGGATAATGGGGGTGAGCTCGCGGAGCGTGTAGGGACCCGGTGCGACCAGCTGGATGGCCTCCTCCAGGAACGAGGGGAGGGAGTATGCCCCCTTGAGGCGAGTCACGACCAGGTGAGTTCGGTCGTGCTTTGCGAGATTGAGGGGACGAGTGCTGCGGACGGGTGCACGGAGAGCTTGGGGGGTATAGAGGCCCCGGAGACCCTTGTGGGGACACGAATCCCCAGTGTGGTTGTCCCTGTGTGTGTGGTGCAAGGTGTGAGTGCGTCCCTGTGTGTGGAAGCGACCCCGTGTGTGAGTGGTGTGGTGGCGAGTGTGCCAGAGTGTGTGCTTCCCAGCATGCCGTGTATGGATGAAACACCGCGGATGAGTGCCCCCGCGTGTGTGAGTGAGGCACGGTGTATGAGTGAGGCACGGTGTATGAGTGAGGCACCGTGTATGAGTGAGGCACCGCGGGTGAGTGCCCCCGCGTGTGTGAGTGAGGGACGGTGTGTGGATGAGGCACCGCGAGTGAATGGAGCACCACGTGTGAGTGGTATGGGTTATGCAAGGGAGACCGTGTGTGTGAGAGAGCGGTATGTGAGGGAGATGTCGGTTGGCATGCGGGAGCACGCAGCCGCGTCTCCCGGTGTGAATGTAATGGAATGGAGTGTGAGCGTCGTAACACGCGGGAGTGCGTGTGTGGAATGGCGACGACGGCGACATGTAAGGAAAGCAAGCCGAGTAGCGGCTGTAGTTGTTTCGAGGACCGTGCCGGGTTCACCCAGCAGTGAGCACGAGGTCCGTGCTGTGCAACGCACGAGGCCGCCACGTGCTCGCTTGCGAGAGTGAAGTCCCGGTCCGGAAACGCCAGCGGTGGATTTGCCGATCCCGCGGACGGACAAAGTTTAGGCAGGATTATGGATTTGGACCGGACGGGTTCTCCACGCGATCGTGTGTGTTAAGCTCCAACGGGCAAAGCACATGTGTTCGCGTGGGGAACCCCTCGAGACGTGGGGCTTGTGTTTTTTTTTATGCGCACGGTGACGTCATGGCTGCACGTGGGGTTGGAATCCGGCAGGAGGGGAATCCCTGCCGGATGGTACCGTCCAAGGAGGGACGAGGTACACGTGCAGCTGCATGACGTCACGGGCAGGTGCAAAGTGCGCGAGCTCTGAGTTGCCGCGCTGGTGCTGCGCATGCAAAGAAAAAAAAAAAAAGAAAAAGCAAGCCTCACTTTCGGGTGCACAGGATTCCTGGGCAAGGGGTGGAAGACCCCCTTACCTAGGGCACAGGATGGAAACTCGTTAGGGGGAAGGGTTAGCTTAGCTAGACCGACTTCATGGGGCAGGGGTAAGTCCTCATGGAGTCCGTGGAATGGATTAGTTAGAGGGATTGTAGCGAGATTTAGGTTGGGAAATTGATTAATGGGATGATTTTGAGGACATGGACAGACTTGTGGATGTGTAGCGGGGACGTAGTTTAGCTACGTAGTGTTAAAAGGAACGTGCTACTAGTTTAAGGGACGACGTGGGAGCACGAGTTAGTTAGGGGATGTAGTTAGAAGGATGGCAGAGTTCAGCGGTGTGTGTGTTGAAGAGTTGGTGAGTTGTGAGGTGAGTACTTGTTGAGTGAGTGAGGCCAGCGGGTCTGTGTGAGTGGAGCGAATGGGGAATGCATGGTGCGATGAGTGATTGGGGGGAGGAGTGACTCCCGCCCAAGGGACCCCCGGGGTCAGTGTAGAGTGAGTTAGGGGGTTAGTCAAATTTTAAAAATGGAGGGCGTTTTGTTGTTGGTGGGGGTGTAGGCTCGAAACCCGTTTGGAGGGGTGCAGGAGCCCTGTTGACGGGCTTGGGAGCGTGGCTGCGAAAGGTGAGTATCGCTGAGTGGGTACCCCGGGCACCAGGCTAGTCGGCCATGGTAGGCCAAGGGCCCATGGGGGGCCGGGATAGCGTAGTGGGCACGGGTGCGCCTGCTTGGTGCGGGGGCCCGGGGCGCCATTAGCCGCGTGGGCAGTGTTGTGGGCATGGGTGACCCTCGGAAAGGGGCCCAGGAAGCCAGCCTGCCACGTGTGCGTTTCAGGGGAGGTGCCATGGGGGGCACTCCCCAGTGTTAGGGAGCTGGTAGGCTCGGAGGCAGTGTCGTGCCCGGGGGTGCCCTAGCGGGAGATTCGGCAGAGGGTTGTGCCTGCCAAAGGGAGCCACGTGTCCCAGCCATGAGACCATGTGAGGGCACGGAGAGAAAATTGGGGGCGAGGCCCGAAATTGTGAGGACACCAACACAGGCGATGGGAATCTGGGTTGTTAGAACCAATAGTTTCAGCGAGAGGCGCTTGTTGAAAGCCCCGGGGTAGTTTAACAGTTAAATGGTTAGGGTAGATTAGGAGATGTACCCCTCCGCACCATCCATCCCCTCGCTGTCGTTGTGGGCCGCTGGACCCACTTTGGTTATAGATCGCTGAACTCTGGGGAGGCCATTCTGAGGCTTGAGTTGGGCCTCGACACAGGACGTTAGCTCTCCCTTACTCCCCTCCGGGAAGGGAACGTAGGGGTTGGGAGTAGGCTAGGTGACAGGATAGGTTAGCCGAACAAGGACGATAAAGGGGGTGAGGGGACGATTTATAGTGAGGAAGTAAGTTAAAATAAAAACAACAAAAAAATAAGTTGGGGCTAAATTGGGTTTGACAAATTAAGGGAGTGGGTATAGACAGTGACAGGCAAAGGCGATAGGTGGGAGGGAGACAGGTAGGTAGGTCCGAGCCCGCCTTCCAAGTGGCCAGCACCACCGCACTCCCTCCACCAACCTCCACTGAACGGCAAAGGCTGGCCAACTTCATCGGCTGGCCGTGTTTTGCTTCAAGGCGGAGGCCGGCCAACTTCATCGGCAGCTGTTGTTTTGCTGCGAGGCCTGTGCCGGCTGGATCGTCTGCAGCTGCTGTGCTGCAAGGCCTGTGCCGGCCCACTTCATCTGCCGGCTGGCTGTGTTTCTTCAAGGCCTGTGCCGGCCAGTTCATCTGCCGGCTGTGTTTGCCTGCAGCGGCCTTCTTCTGCGGGCTGTGTTTGCCTGCTGCCTTTGCCATGCCATGCCCACTGCCCCTGTTCACCAGCCCTGTTCAAATTTTGCTTTGCCCCCCCCTGTTCATTTCCATGTGCGCCAGGATCCGCAAGGCAACAGTTTGCAAGCTGCGAGAACTGCCCTGTTGGCAGCTACAACACGGACCTGCAGTGGCGGCCCGTGCACCGTGTTTGTGTTCATCCATCCATTCGTTGTGCTCATTGCGTGTGCCACTTGAGCTGGCACGGAGACTACGTTGTGCAGCCCATGCACCGTTGTGGTTCACTGCGTTCAGTTCAAAAAGGAAAGCCGTGGACTGCGTGTGAGCAGCCGGCCACGTTCCCTGTCACCTGCATTATTTGAGTCAGAGACTGCATGCGAGCAGCCTGGCTCCCTGCTAACTGCTTTCTTTTGCAGAGTTCATTGATCCTGGGCCATGGTTTAGTGTAAAATTTGTAAGTTAAGGTTAAGATGTACTGTAAATATGAGTGCGCCCCCGGCATGTTTGTCTTCGCGCCGGCAATTTTATTTAAGTCGTCCGTGTGAGTGAGTTTGTTTAGGTAGTTACTCAGCCCTCAGGTTATT